>NC_081181.1:204250601-204418101 GCF_029867415.1 Vicia villosa
AACCAGGACCAGAAGAAGGACCCGGGCCAGGATCCCGGTGGACTATGGTTTTTGACGGAGCTTCTAATGCACTTGGCAATGGCATCGGAGCTGTGATCATTTCCCCCACAGGAGGTCATACACCATTCACTGCCAGGTTATGCTTCAATTGCACTAACAATATAGCCGAATACGAAGCATGTATTCTGGGTCTCAAAGCTGCAATCGATCTAAGAATCAAATTCCTGGAAGTCTACGGAGACTCGGCCTTGGTAATCTACCAAGTCAAAGGGGAATGGGACACGAAGCACCCAAATCTAATTCCTTACAAAGAATATGTGCTGAGTTTGATTCTTTACTTCGAAGAAATCACTTTCGAACACATCCCACGCGAGGAAAATCAACTAGCTGATGCTTTAGCTACCATGTCATCCATGTTCAAAGTCAGGTGGGACAACGAGGCGCCTATGATCACCATCTACAGGCAAGATGAACCATCCTATTGCAATGAGATCAATACCGAAGGAACCGAGGAAAAACCATGGTTCCATGAGGTAAAAAGATATCTCGAAGCTCAGGAGTACCCTGAAGGGGCATCCATTAATGACAGAAAGTTTCTAAGGAGATTTGCTGCCAAATTCTTTCTAAGCAATGGAACTCTATACAAACGCAACCATGACTCGACTTTACTTCGCTGTGTAAACAAGAAGGAAGCAGAACAGATCATGGAAGAAATACACAATGGTGCCTTTGGTACTCATTCCAGTGGACATACAATGGCTAAAAAGATCCTTAGAGCAGGTTATTACTGGTCTACCATGGAAACAGACTGCCATCATCACTCCCGAACATGTCACAAATGCCAGATATATGCTGACAAAGTACATGTACCTCCAGTTCCATTAAGCGTCCTGACGGCTCCTTGGCCTTTTGCAATATGGGGTATTGATATGATTGGAGAAATCAAACCTACTGCCTCCAACGGACATCGCTTTATCCTGGTCGCTATTGACTACTTCACAAAGTGGGTAGAAGCAGCTTCATTTGCTTCTGTCACCAAAAATGTGGTGGCCCGGTTCATCAAATACAATCTCATTTGTCGGTATGGCATCCCTGAACGGATTATCACGGACAATGGCACAAATCTAAACAACAGAATGATTACTGAACTTTGCACACAGTTCAAGATCAAACATCATAATTCTTCTCCATATCGACCAAAGATGAACGGCGCGGTGGAAGCTGCCAACAAGAACATCAAGAAAATCATACAAAAAATGACAGTAACCTACAAAGACTGGCATGAGATGTTACCGTTTGCTCTTCATGGTTATCGCACATCTGCGCGTACTTCAACAGGGGCAACTCCATTTTCCTTAGTCTATGGTATGGAGGCAGTTCTTCCAATTGAAATTCAGATTCCTTCCCTAAGGATTATGAAAGAAGCCAATCTAGACGAAGACGATTGGATTCAAACACGGTTGGACCAGATAAACTTGATTGATGAGAAAAGGCTCGCAGCTATTTGTCATGGTCAGCTATACCAAAAGCGTATGATCAAAGCCTTCAACAAAAAAGTCAAAAGTCAAGCATACCAAACTGGTGGCTTGGTTGTCAAACGCATCATCTTACCACAAGGTGATCCCAGAGGCAAATGGACTCCCACCTACGAGGGACCATTCATAATCAAGAAAATATTCTCCGGCGGCGCCATGTTGCTTACCACCATGGATGGCGAGGATTTCCCACACCCTGTGAATGCTGACATAGTCAAAAAATACTTCTCTTAAAAAAAAAAAAAAAAAACAGCTCGCTAAGTTGAAAACCTGAAAGGGCAACTTAGGCAAAAATGAGCGTCTCGGTGGATTGAAAACCCGAAAGGGCGGTCCAGGCAAAAATTAGAGACTAAACAAATACTATCCCGGTAGGCTGAAAACCTGAAAGGGCGGCCTAGGCAAAAGTTAGGGAATGAAGCATACAACTGTGTTCCGTTCAGCTGCCTACTCACCATCAAGATTCAACACCTCAAAGACACCGATCAGTCTAATCACTTTCTTCCAACAAGTGAGGGATGAGATGCTCGAAGACAGATTGGCAATAGCAGAGTTGAAACTTGACTGGATCATTTTCACATAGCTATTTATCTTCATAAATATTTTTCAAAACTTTCTGACAGTTTCCTACTTCTAGGATTGTTGTCTCCCTGTGCTAACCCGCCTATCATGGCTCTTTTCAATGCAGCTCTTTCAAAAATCACTATTTTCATTTCTTCTGTTTAAATACGTAAGCATCCCAATGATAATTTTGAATGAACATATGCATTTGAATATGATTGATGTTTACCAGGAAAAACAGGAATGGCATTCAGGAAATGTCCCGATCATCTGGACATCATTCCATCAGAAGGAAATCACCAAGAGAAACGCATTTCTCAGCAAATTCCTCAAAAAGATTTTCTCTTCAAAAGAAGTCTTATTCCCCAGCAGGTTTGTTCCAGATTACTATCTTCAGAAGGTGTGATCCCCGCACCCGGACTTGGTCAGATAGTGCATCGGAGGATTATGCATCTTCCTCATTCCCATTTGAAAGGGCATCAGAACTTCCAGTTACCTTTGGTTCCCCAAGCAGTAGTCAAAGATCCTTCAACGGGATACCCGGGTTCTCAAAGAATTTCCCCAGACGAGGGTACTCAAGCAAGACAAAAGATCATCAACGATCACAATACATTCATGTCCAGCTGACTAGTGGGAATTTATTTTTCCAATTAGAAGCTTGACATCACATTCATACATTCATACATTCATACATTCACATATTCATATTCATACATCATACATCATGCACAACATAACATGCATATTTCTCCGGGAATATCTCACATTTACATGCATCATAAACATTGCATATCACTAACTTGATTTTTCAGGTAGACGGATATCTTCAACAAAGATGTTCTCAATCACATACCGTGTTCACCTGAATTCCATGAACGGTTCTCTCAGATATAATCAAGCCGAAGATTCATTCTGATCACTTACCAACTCAAAAACAAGCATCACAGATCAAAGTCGATACCTCAGACGGTTCCAAAACGATCTAGCGTTGCAGATCTAAAGCGATACCTCAGACGGTTCCAGAACGATCTAACATTGCAGATCTAAAGCGATACCTCAGACGGTTCCACAATGATCAACTTCCAAAATCTAAATCGGAAAAACTTTGGACAAGTTCCGTAACGATTATCTTCCAAGACTTAAAGCGGTAACCTTGGACGGTTCCGAAACAGTCAACACAAAGACTTTCAAATCCTTCATCAAGATATAATCAATGGATTCATTCTGATGAACAAACCCTCAACCCATTTACCAGGTGGCATCTGAAAGCCCATCTCAGGTAATGTTTCAATCTGCCAACAACATTTCGCAGACGACATTCAAATGCAACTTCCAACATCTCTTCTGATCAAGGTAAGTGCAAATTTTCAGGGCATCTAAATATTCAATCATCTTCTACCTTCAGATTTCAGACAATCTCTTCAGGTTTAAGAAGATTGAATAGGGGCAACTGTTATACCCCAAAATTTGCCCACATATTTTTCAAGAAAACTCCAATCTGAAAATTAAGGGTCTCATATAATCATGGATTTTTATTTCAACAAATATCCTGACATATGAAATACTTAGTTTTTAGAATTTTTCTTATACAGTAATTTGGTTTGCAGTTGAATTTATTCTTACGCAAACACCAAATACTGTTTATTACTTCACACATGCTATTTATTTATTTACAGATAAATGGTACTGACACAATTGGTACAGAGTTAAATCTTTTTTGCAGGCGCAGAATCAGGAAACTCAGACTGTACTGGTAACAAGTAGATTATTATTATCTTTTGTTTCCCACTAATTTTTGTACTATATTCCATTATTTGCAAAAATCTTTTCAAATCTCTTTTTCAAAAATCAAATCTCTCTTTTTTCAACACTATCATACACTTTCTTTCAAATCTTACTTCCACTCAAATTTTCCTTTTGTACGGAATCACATCATTCCCCAACGTCTCTTTCCTTCTTTCCATTCTATAAATACCTCTCATTTCCTTCCATAAAATCTCACATCAAATTCCAACTCATCTTTCAAATTCCTACCTCATATCTATTTTCTCTTCTTCCCTAACAAGAATGGCAAAGTGGATAGAGACACTGTTTCTTACAGTCATCACCATTGCTACGGTGATCATGACTTTCTTCTGCCTGCATAGTCCTGAAGAGTGTGGACCTGCAATGGTTGCACTCCCAATCATCTACATGTTATTGTTCATAGCATGGGTCATTAATTGTCATTCTTAAAATTTGCCGTATTTCTTATTTCTTAAATGTACCGTTTATTCGTCGTACTGTTCAATATAGTATGTGATATTTGTACTGTCAGTATTAAATGTTGTACTATTTGTCATAATATTGCTTAATTACTAAGATAATATTTTGTGTGTTTTCTGCCAGTCAAATATTCCTATTTCTGTGCATTAAATGATTTTCAGGGTTATTATCGGTAATTTTGCCCGCATACCGTAAATATTAGTTATTTATTATGTCTGTGTTTTTCTAACAAGTCATGTAAATAAACTTTCATTTTTTACATAAAACAAAAACAAAAAAAAAACAACAAAAAAGAAAATTAACTTTGACTGTTGATTTTTCACTCTAACTGCTACGTCAATACCTGAACAGTCAGTTGACAGCCAAACTGCTGGCAGTACAATTCTTAGTGTTTTGTACCATCAATCAAATCAATCTTTCACAATTCAAAATTCCAAGATTTTTGTTCTAGAAGTCTTCTGAATATCACGCGATTAGCAGAGACTCAACACTGCACAAAAATCAGGTACGCTTAACTGTCTCCTACATAAACAGTCCCTGACTAGGGTTTTTCTTGTTTTTACAGGAGCAACAAGTTTTTGAGAGCTCAAATGGATTTCATACACATCCATATATCTCAAAGTACCATCATACAAATTTCCAAACTTCAATTCACTCAGACGCACCGTCAGCAGCTCAAACAGTCAACAGACGACCCGTTTGACCAAAAAAGTCAACAGACAGTCAAAAATGAAACTTTTTGTCAAAGTCCATATTTTGTCAAAGGATTCATCATTTGATCATTGGATGATCATAATTCATCAAGGAAAGATCAAAAATCAACAAAACCCTAAGATTCAAAATTAGGGTTTTTGCCTGAAAAGTCAACTCAACTTTGACTGATCATAACTCTCTCATCCTTCATCCAAAAAATTCAAACCAAAGCTTGTTTTGAAGGAAATTCAATTATCTTTCAAATGCCATTGATCCCATGGTCATTGGATTCACCATTTGAAAAATATGATCAAAGACATTACAGGTCATTTTCAAAGTCAACAAAAAGACACTTTTTTCAAAAGGACACACAAGGAGCTTCAAAAATCATTTTGACATGAGACCAAAGGCATTGGTTAGAGGACTCTTTGAGGTTTCCAAAAAGTGCAAGATCTCCTTCATATGACAAAAATTGAAGGATTTACACCTTGTTGAAGTTGGCTAAATTTTGGGAAAATACATGAAATCAACATTGTTCAAAATGGCATTTTTTCCAAATGGGGCCAAGTTTTCAGCATTCAAACATCATTTCCATGATGATATGGGCCTCCCACGACCAAGACTAAGCCCACATCATTTTTTATCCATTTTTGGCATAATTTTATCTTATTTTAAGATTAAAATTAAAAAGAAAATGAAATGGATAAAGAATAGCTTGTATTCCAAGCATGACTCATTCAACTCTGTCCCAAAGAAAAGTACAGCAGAGGAGAAGAAGAAAATCAAGCCATGGTGGCTTAAAGGCAAAGCTACCAATGTTGAAAAAGTCAAGATTCCAAAAAAACTCATCAATGCTTTTGGCTTAGTTTCTAAGCACTCTAATGCTTATAAATAGGCTATAGCACTTCAGTAATAAGGAGAGACAGAAATTGAGAGCAAAACTCTTGCTTGTAACACACTTGTAATCTCTTAAAATATTCAAAGAATTTTGAAATTCGAATTCCAAATTTAAGTCACTTTCCATTCAAACTAAACACTCAAACACGTTCCTTGAACTTCACTGAACATATCCAGATCATTTGCAAGCTCTGAAACTCCTTGAATCAAACGCTACAGGTCTCGATTCATCCAAACTAAAACTGACTTGTGTCTCATAACCCAAGCATATCTAGCACGATGTAGACATATATTTGAACTTGGTGTGGTGTGTAGATCATTTCTGGAGCTTTAATTGAGTTTTAGATGCTTACACACGAAGATACCATTTTAGGGTTCTTAAGCTAAAATTTGGGATCCTCTGATTTAGGCAAAATTAGAAGAAACCAATGACATATTTGAACTCAGGGGACGATTTTAAGCTTAACCATGGTCTCCTAAGTAATTTATATTGCTTGTATGAAATTTTGACATGTGCAGGTCTTGTAGCTACGGACGAAAACCGTCACTAAAGGCTTTACCTACAGTTGCAGAGCCTATAGCAACGGAGAGAGGAAGAAGATGAAGGCGTGGCAGGCTCTGGTTGGCCAGAATGCGCGCGCCAGCTTTTATTCAAATTCTTGGATCCTGTGTTGCGCTGTCCATGCTTTTGTCATGCTCCTCAAAATCTGAGCCCTCTGATTCACTTCCAGTCAGATCCAACGTGCCAGATCTCTCACCACACCATACTCCTTCATTGATTTCCACACAGGATCAGTATCCTTTTTATTTTCTATTTTATTTTCTATTTTATTTTAATTTCTTTGTTAAATTAATTAAAAATAGTTTTAAAAATCCAAAAAATACACAAAAAATATTTTTAGACTTCTAAAATAATATATTATTTTCTGAAATAAAAATATTTTATTTTCTTCAAAATTTTAATATTTTGCATAATTAAATAGTTTATATTTATATATTAGCTTTTTAATTATTCTAACCAATCAAAAAATCATAAAAAAAATTGTTCTTTGTGTTAAACATTGTTTATATATTATAAACTAATTTTGTACATATTTTGAATAATTTTCTTTTTAAGTTTTAATTATTTATATAATTATTTGCATAATTATGTATTAATTAACTTAATCAATTTCAAAAAATTCCAAAAAAATTAGTTTTGTTTTAAAATTAATTAACAAATATTTTGTACATATTTTAAACTTAATTTCTAGGTTTAAATCTATTTTCATCTTTTTTCTTCATTTTAATTTAATTAATCATGCATTAATTATAATTAAAACCAATCATAAAAAATCCAAAAACATGCCCTTTTATTTTTCTTGCAATTTAAAATTCCTAGATAAATGTATAGGATGTCAAATTCATGTAAATAGGCTAGTTTACGTTTCCCGCACAATCGATGTAATAGCGTAGATTTACTTTCCGCACTTTACATTTCCGCATTTTAATTTCCAGCACATATAAACTGCGTGTATGTCAAAGATAAAATTGAACCGTTAGATCACTAACTTCAAAGATAAATATCTGAATCCAATCACAATCACACTTGCACCTCTTAAGGTAATCCCTTCTCACTCCTTTCAAAATCAAAGTCAAAATTCCACTGTTTTGAGTACAAAATCGAACCTTGCTTTTATATCCGGTGAAAGGATAGATTTTTAAAGGAAATAGGATAAAGACCTTACAACTCAGGGTAGACCTCCTAGTTTGCTTGCTCAAATCAAAACAAACAAAATTCTCATACACTGTTGATTTTTCAAAACTTTCAAAAAAAGACAATACTTTGTATACATCCAAACACGGGTTATTACAAAGTTAACGTTCTTTCCAAAACATCTTTCGAAAGATAAACAAGCATTTTGTATACATCCACACACGGATCATTACAAAATTCAATTTACAAAGGTATTTGAAACCACATATGAGCAATTTCAGAGCAATTGAAAAGTGATCGAAAAACAAGTGAGCTAAGCAAACTTAAGAGCCCATGGATAACCATGGATACAAAGGGTGCTAACACCTTCCCTTTGTATAACCTACCCCCTTACCCAGAATTTCTTAAAGGTCTTTTTTCTGTTTCTTTTATAAACCTTTCCTTAATTGGATAAAATAAAAGGTCGGTGGCGACTCTGTGATATTTTCAAAAATGCGAAAGCATTAAGCGACAAAAAAGAGTCAGTTCACGTATCTCTACAGATCAGAGGTATGGCCCGGTATTAAAAAAAAATCGGAGGTCCACACATATATATTTAAAAAAAAATCTAAATAGGCTAACTTATGTATGCATATATATTAGAATAATGACTAAATAGGCCGACCTATATATGCATATATAGGTCGGCCTATAAGACTTCTTAAGCAATATGGATTTATTGAAAATCTTAATGATAAACAAGATTTTAAATAGTCTTTCAGGTTAGAACAGACTTTTAAAAATGTCAGGTCAGACCAAACAAGAGAGCCTATAATAGGCCATAGGCTAGACTCGAGCCTTTTAAGTTTATCGTAGTCCAGGTGTCGGGCTTTCTAAAGCCTAGTCCTAAAACTCATGTCGTGTCTTTTATTATATAGGCCACCTCGGTTGTACCTAGAGTTGACCAACTTCTTCCGGTCTATGTTGCTCTAACTGTGGAGGATCAACCTCAGTCTCTTACTGCCTCGATGAAGAGAGACCAGAATTAGGATTAAAGTCCCCTTTTGGAGGAAGATTCTCCTAAATAAGCTCATATATGAGGGGTGGTGCTTAAGGATCAACCACCTCTCTTCTCGAATTGCCTATCATACTGATTGCTTGGATTCCCTGCATTCCCGTGGAAGCTGTTGTTGCTATGTCAAAGGAGGATCTGATCTACCTTCAAAATCTTGTTAAGGCGGACAAAATATAACCTTTTTCTACGATTACCATTTACACTTATCGGGCCGCCTCTTTGTTTTCAATTGTTGCTACTAACTGTGGCGATGTTTTGGCCATAGGTTATCCTTCCAAGGAGAGGGATACTTGGAAGGAGAAACGTGAATCTATGGAACAATAATGTTCCAAGTTTCTGGAGGAGACATCTGCTCTCTTGGAAAATGTTTGGGGTGTCTAGGATTTTCAAAAATAGGCAAAGATCCACAGTTTTCCTAGTGTTGAAGACTAAATGGCTCATGATGACCAGGTGGTTGAGCTGAAGAAGAGAATTTGGGAGTTCCTTCAGCAAACTCTGATTAATGTGCACGGGGCTTTTGATCAGGTGATTGAACTAGAAAAAGGACTCCACTCAGACATCTCCATTTCTCGCACAAAACTGGACCATTTCAAAGGTAGGGCTTTGGTAGATAGATGGGGTGCAGCGTCTTAGAGCGAGGAGACTTTTTCTTCTTTTTTCTATAATGTTAACAGTGCATTGTGGCTTTGCAAAGATTCATGTGCATTATATGTTTTATTTCTTCTCTGTGGTCCTCTGGTCCATCGTATGAGTTCATGACTTTCGGACTTTGAATCAATCGACGGGTTATGTTCTTGTTGAATCAGTACTTTCTTATCTTTCTAGACCTTTGAATTTGTTTGCCACGTGTGCATTACTGAAATTTGGCGTTTCTGCTAAACTCTTTGGTCCTGATCGGGCAAACGACACCAAAGGATCGTTGTTACTAGCTCTGATTGGGAAGAGTTTATGTCATCCTCCGGCATCACTAGGAACTGTCCCCAGCCAAAGGTAGGGTTCTTGTCTCTGCCTCCAGGTTTTCCTGGTTTAGGATGGAGTTCTTAGGGCTCCACTATCTACGCTCTTAGAGTGGCTAGTTCCTAAAAGGGGGTGCCCTAACTACGCTTGAACTGCGTCCACCAAATGAGGAATCTGCCTCGGAAAAGAGGCTTATCCCATCTCGCGGAGGGTTAAAAGAACTTTTGCACTTGTAATCTTTCACATATTTATTAAATTATTTATTGAATATTGCGCAAAACTTTACAAAATACTTATCTTGCCGATAATATTGCAAAGGGCGTGAATTCTTCTTCTCTTTGATCCTCTCTTCAACTGATTGTATAACCGAGGGTTATTAGTACTATAGAAGCGTATATCGATTAAGTTTTCTTTACAAGGATGTGTCTTAGACACAGCGGGTGCAACCCTCCTCTTCAGATACCCGATGACTATGTCTGTCTCATAAGGTGTCTCGTCCACGTACCTTTGTTTAAGGAACATTATTGTGCGACTAATGTCTTTGTAATTATTTTTCCTTCCCGTGGTTGTATAGGCCAATTCATCGTCTTTGAGTGAATGATATCAATTGTCTCTTATGAATGATGAGTGAGTTGTTTATCCCTTTTATTTATTTACCTTGCGGTCAATGTTGGTCTCTATTGATCCTCTGAAATTTAGTTAATGGTGTGTTCAAAAGGGAGGTCGAAGAGTACCTCACGAATCCTACATGACTAACTTCGATATGACTTACTTCGAAATCGTTGTTGGAGAAGTGATTAAATTTCTTGAATGCGACTTCTATTATGCGTTCCTTTCCAGTCGGCATAGATTGAGCCTAGTTTTCTTTCCTGCTATAATATCTGCATGAGAATTTGCAATGCCAAGGCGTTTAACTTGCTAAGACAGACCTAGAGGACGTCTTTAATGGTGTCTCCACACGAAATTACCAAAAAGATGAGGACACATTTTCCTTACCCACTCCTTTTCTATTAACGGTGTTAGATTTGTTCTTTTGTGAGGGTAAGTCATTAATCATAGAAGGCCAATGGATCTCCTTCATTATATGCATTATGATCTGATTAACAGAGATTTAATTACTCTATTGTACTAGGTCGAAAGTTGTTACGCGAATTTCGTCGTCTACGAGGTATCTCATATGCATTTTTCCAGCAATGGAGACTATGATATCTAAAGACAACTCCGTACTCAAGGCTGTCTTTGTGTTCTCAAGTCCTAGACATCCTAATGCACTCAATCTTATTCTTGATTTAGTATCAATTCTTGTTTGGAAGAGGTGTTCCAATGACGAATCATTGTCGGATTTCGTCTTGTTATGGATCTCAATAGTGACGATTAATTAAGGTGGAATAAAATCAAAATATTTTAAAAAAATATCCTCATTTCTATGTATGAATTAATTGTATTCTTCTCTTGGCTCAGGTAGAGATTTGATTTTGGACCGAGGATAATCTATTTGTGTAATTTCGCCTGAATAAGGAGTGCCAATGTTCCCTTGTGGAACCAGAATTAGTGTGTATCAATGGAAAAGGATCCTACAATTGATGGTGTTGATCTTTGATGCGGTGGCGCGAGGTGGATTGTCAAGGTTAACACTCCAACGCTTAAGTCAGTTCAAAATCCAAGATGAGTGTAGTAAAAATTGAGATTAGAAAAGTGTATTGTGAATATCATGTAAGTGGAATTTTATACGTTGGGTTGTTTTGATTGGACCTATATCGGTTTGGGTCTTGGATTTCAGGCCTTTGGTGGACTCATAATAAATCAAAATACAAAGATTAGAAACGCATTAATTAAACCACTTTGTCTTTTTCAAACTCTCGTATTTGAGGGACTATGTATTGGAATAAGTTTGCTAGGCCCAAAAGCGGATAACCCATAAATAAGCAGCAAATGATGCAATACACAAACAATAGGAGATTTACCAAGTAGGCCCATTGGTCGCTCAAAAGGGCCCACAACTGCCCAAGACGATAACACAGATCTCCCCATTAGGCCTCCCAAACTAACTCAATTATCCATTTACTAGACGAATATGAGATATGACATATCTAATTAGTAAAAAATTTGAGAAAAGATTCGGGGAAGAGAGTCATCTCCTCCATGATTTAAGGGAAACAAGTCATTCCTCTCCACATTTATGATGAGAGAAGTGGTAACCGCTCTCTAGACCAGATTCAGGTATCCTCTATAAATACCTCGTCCTTAAGGTTAAGAAAGTGATCCCCATTTTAAAAAAAGATTACATATAAAACTTCTCACAATCCTACGTGAGTTAGCCCTAAACACACTCATATACTTAAAAATAGTAAGACAACCATTTAAACATAGAGCTACTTTTATTATTATTTTTTAAAACGACGAGTTACTAAGTATTAACTACCAGAAAAAATGAAAATTTCTATAAGTAAAAAAAACCACAATGACATGACGGCTAATACATGGGTGTGATGAAATAAAGTGTGTGGTTATCGAGATTCGAGTAATAGAGGAACAAAGCAGCCCTCAAAGAATCTGCATATATATCCTCTATGCCGAATCAACTAGAAGAGCCGACCAACCAATGGGTTTCCGCCATAACATCAACATTGGCTACAACCACAACAATGTTTAAAGTGGAAGGAGTCCTTAACACTTAAACGGCCACCTAATAGTATTTATTCGCATTGTACAATTCAACTAACTGAAGTCCCCTTTGGTCCAGATGATTAATTTTAAATTGATCTTTGGGACTGATATACGATACAGTATGGGATATTCACTGGTACTCCAAATAATTCACGATTTCACCTTCGCTAGACTCGCGACCATTCCTCCTTAGATAAAATTATACGAAGTCATCGACATGTTCCCTCCTTCGCTAGGAAGCTTATATTTATGCCTCAGTCAAGACAAGAAGAGACATTGGTTTCTGAACATGATCCTCACCCCCTAACGATTTTCCCTAAAAGGACAGCTCTTGAGGAGTCGCTGGAAGAAGCTCTATCAGAAAATGAATCCCCATACACTCCTTTTATTTTGGAATCCCCAATCGTAGAAATTATCTCCAATTTAAAATCCCCATTAGCAGAAGGAATGAAATGTAATTCAGGTTCCATTTTCCTTCTTGGAGGGTAAGAAACACTCATATTAATAAAGATATAGTAAATACTAGAATGAAAAAGATTGAGTCAAGAAAAGGTACCTTGAAAATGAAAGAGAAGTCTGAAAGTCAAAACTTTGAAGCTTTGAATGTGTGATGACACCATGACGATTACTCCTGGAAAAACACTCTTAGAGAAGAGGGAAAGACTCAAAGAAAATAAGGGGAATTCAATCTAAAAGGTTGCAAAAATTTATACAAATTTTGTTTATCTTTATATAGGCGAAGACAATCGGACAAATCGAATTGAAAGTAACAAGCAAGTGCACTTGAATACACGGTAAGCAGCATCATGCCACTCTCATCCTTTTCAGGTTACACATCAAGAGAAAAATGATGAAACATTTCAATGATGAAACTGTATTTAATGCTGGTGTTCCCTATTATGCTTTGGCAAACCCAAAGCAATGCATGTCAGTTGACGCATGGACAACCCTTCTTGAAGGCTGACAAAGACTGCTAAAAGACTCCCCTGACATCTAGAATACCCAACAAGTCTTTGGGGAAACTATTTTATGTCGTCCAAAGGCCCAATAAGATATTGCCCACTATCCCTCCTGCTTAATTGAGCTCAAGGTGTATATACCTTCACAAGGGGTTTTCAGATACACAATTTTTATTCTCCACTCTCACTATGATTATCTTGAACCCCAAACTGACTTGAGCGTTGGAGTGCTAACCATTTAGATACCCTCTTCTTTGGTCCATTGTATCGAAGATTAGCCACGTCTATTTGAGATCAACATCTCCGACTCAAGAGACATCATGATTGCAACCTACGTTCCAAGGTGTCACGTGGTGAACTGCTTAGTTAGATAAAACAGAGTCGAAAAAGGCACAAATCTAGAAAGAACAAAGATTCTATGAATTGATCAAACTATCGAAGATTAGCCCTTCGTATTGTCAAAACATACTTGCCGCTAGGGGTGGGAATAGGCCAGGCCGGCCTACAGGGGTGTATGCCTATCCTATATAAGGCCAGGCCAGACCAGACTTATTTAACAAAAAGGCCAAGCTTAGGCTTTTTTAAAAGCCTATTTAATAAAATAGGACAGACTTAGGCTATTAAAAAAGTCTATCAAACTTTATAGGTCGGCCTATATTTTCATGTATATTAAAAATAGGCTAAATAGATCGGCCTATATTTGCATGTTTATTAGAAAAAGGCTAAATAGGCAAGCCTATATGCACATATATTATAACAAATTCTAAATAGGCTGACCTATATATGCATATATAGGACGACATATAAGGTTTCTTAAATAATATAGATTAATTAAAAACCATAATGAAAAATAGGCTTTTAAATAGGCTTTCAGGCCAAGCCAGACCAAAAAAGAGGACAATTTCTTTGTAGACCCCCCAACCTTCTTAGAGACCCGCGCAAAATTCCTAAAACGCCTCTACATTTCGGAGATGCATCTCCGAAGTTATTAAAAAGGGTGATTTCGGAGATGCATCTCTGAAATCATTTTTTTAGTAAAAAAAGGTGTTTTCGGAGATGCATCTCTGAAAACACATGTGTTTTGCAGTTTAAACAAAACAGCCTCCCCTCATTTTCATTTTACCCTAAAAACTCAAAAAGTTTCAAAAATCTCCCCATTTCTGGTTCATACTACACAAATTTGACTCTCTAAAGTTGCTCTACAACCTTCAAAGACTACTCAAAGGCTACATTCCAAGCTTCCAATTTGTAAGTTCTCACAAACTTAAGTTGTAGCATTGAAATTTATATTAGGGTTGTTAGAAATTAGGATAATGATATAGGGTTAAGTTATTATTAGTCTCTGAGGTTGTATAGATAGTAAAAATCTGATTTTGAAGTATTTAGGGGAAAAAATGGGGTTTCTGCAAAAATGGAGTCGCAGGTGTTTTTAGAAGTGCATTATCGAAAATACCTCTCAGACCAGTTTCGGAAATGCACTTTCGAACTGGACTCATAATTGTTTTTTTCTTGATTGTTTCGCCTTCTAACCAGTTTCACTTTTAACAAGAAAATGTCAAGAAATCCCGCACGACTCCGACAGGGTAGGGAGACCCAGACCGCATTGGCTTGACGTAAGCGGGCCTCATAGTTGGCATCGACACGGGGACATGGTCGAGTACCCATCCAGATGGATGAGGTTGGTTCCTCATCCGGATCGAGGAGTCGGTTGGCTCGGGTGTCTTCTTCCCGTCAGGAGGAGGTACGGGAGGATTAGGAGGAGGTGAGACACGAGGATGAGGAGATACTTGATGCTGACCCTCTGCACGGGGAGGAGGAAGAGGGATACCCAGAAGGGCCTAGGGACACTTCCTTACTGATTTACTACCACGACCACGTCGCTCGACGTGTCTGGGAGGGAAAGGTATTTTTTTTAATTACACTTTATAATTTAACCGTATTTTATTTAGTTTTTTATCCAACTTTCTCCTAACGGTCTAACTAATAATCTTTTTTGTTTTTGTTGTATCAAGAAAAGCCGATGATAAAATCCGTGAACCACACGCGGAAGATTTTTGATCTGTTTAAACCAGAGGCCCAGTGGTTTAATGATGTGGTAGCTAGTTACGGGCTCAGTGAGTTGTGCATAACCGAGTATACCACTATCAGCCACGACATGCAGGGGGCTTGGTGGAGCGGTGGCACAAGGAGACGTCTTCTTTTGAATTTCCTGTTGGGGAGTTGACGATCACCTTGCACGATGTTCAGTGTCTACTCCACCTGCCGATCAGAGGGAGGCTGCTACACCATTCCTAGATACAAAGGGTCTAGGCGATTGAGTGGATGGTCGACTATCTGGGTATGGACCCAAACATGGCTGATTATGAGTGTCGGGCGACGAGTGAGGCCCGTATCCGGTTCTCCAGCTTGAGAGAGTTGTACGAGCCACTTGGTGGCGGCGATGGAGTCTGAGCAGGAGGGGGACGAGCTTTTTACAGAGTATCACCGTGCCTGCGCTCTGCGGTGCTGGTTTATGTTCTTAGTAGGCACTGCACTCTTTGTGAACAAGAGTGCAACCTACGTCGACGTGACATATCTCTGCTACTTTATGGACCTGACTACCATTAACCAGTGGAACTGAGGGTCAACTATTCTGGTATACCTATACCAGAAGCTGAATGAAGCCTCCAACTGGAGTACCAGACTGTTAACTGTATTTTCCACACTCCTGATGATATGTTTCTTTTTAATTATTTCACATTTATTTATGGTTTATATTTATTTTTAACATATTATTGTATTTGTGTTTCAGGGCTGGATCATCTCGTACTTCCCCCGCATTCACGGCTTTGGCATTGATCCTGCGTACACTGACGCTTTGTCCAGGGCCGCCTGATACGTTCCCCAAAGAGGGAACAATGCAATGTCCGTTGGACGCCGTTCACCGACTACCGTGATGTTGTCCCATTCGACCGCCTCGCGTTACACTTTGGATGATTGGCATGCAAGGTCAGCACCATGATGAGTGTAATACGGTGAACTGACTTTATTTGAAATGTGCGGATAGCAAGAGTCGCCACCGACTTTTATTTTATCCAATTGGAAAGGCAAAAAGAACAGGAAAGACCTTTGAAAGATTTTGAGTTCGGGGGGTAAGTTATACAAAGGGAAGGTGTAAGGCACCCTTTGCATCCATGGTTATCCATGGGCTCTTAATTGCTTAGCTCACTTGTTTGTTTGAATTCGTTTGAAAAGATTTTGAATAAGAAAAGATTTCGAAGAAGAACTTTAGCTTGTAAATAAGCGTAGTCTTTTTGAATTTGATTTTGAAACGAGGTGTGAAAAGTCATTTTAGAGAAAGCAATTAGTAGCAACTACCCTAAGTTTGAAAATGTGTTCTTTTAGTCTTTCGGGCGAAAGGGTCTTATCCATACCATGAGAGGGCAGAAAGTCTTTCAATTGGATGTGCGGGTCATCGAGAATTATCGTTCACCACAAGATTGTCCCTTGCCATAAAGAAGGCAGGTAGTCTAAGGGAATGATATAATAGTCATTTAAGGCATCATGCGAGGATACCTTAGCAATTGGGACAGTCATCTTTTACCGAGGCAACATCGAGGGAGTTTCAATAACTTTGAAGGCAACATTTGCTTTAGGTATCCTCGGAATCGAGGGACTTGACTATTTAGTATATTTAGAGGCAACAAGGCAACAGTAATAAGGCAGCAAATGCAACCAGAGGGATTACCCTAAAGGTGTGTGGGTGCACAATCACGTGGTTAATTCAGATATTGTTATCTTGTAGTTAGTTTTAGTTCAAGGCTTGCACTCCCTAAGATCACTAACCACAGCAGAAAAATAAAGGCAGAAATAAAATTTCCTACGCTATTACAATAAACACCTGCGGGGATGGGGTGATTAAACAGAAAATAAAAGATGAATAATTAATTTAATTTATCTTGAGCCTTGATCTTCCTCGAACCCTTGATTGACTCTGATCTTCTGAGAATTGAACAGAAAATAAAGGGATGAGTGTATTATCGATTCACTAACAGTTGAGGCTAACTTTAATCAGATAAAAATAGTGCAAAATAAGAATTAAAATCAGAACAAAATAAAACTTAGCTTTGATCTTGATATGGTGCGTAGTCGGAGGATCTTGGCTAACCCTGAAAAATAAAGAAGAGAAAGGTAGAAAACTTTTTGTGGCAAATACAAGGCATTGGTAATAAATAAAAGAGGAATTATGTAATTAAAGATAAAAATAAATATATAAAAATTAGAAGACTTAGCTTTTGGTCGGGCGAAGCGCGTGGCTGAAGAACTTGAAATAACCCTGAAGATTTGCGCCAAGAAGAGAAGAGGTTTTTAGTGTATAAATGATCTACAATCCTTAATCGATTAAAGATCTACAAACCTTAGAAAGAAAACTTATTGTGACCTACAGGTTTGGAAGGCTAAAATATGGTTAGTGGATAACACCTAACATTGACAGAGATTAGTTATCATGCCAAAATCAGGGTTTTAAGGCATAAAATAAATTGTTACCCTAAATTATAGCTCTAACATAAACATTTTAGTTTATTTAAAAACCTAAAAAAAATAACTATTTTTAATGTTATAAAAAATCAAAATTTTGATTAAATAATATCGAAATAATTTTTGTAGTTATAAAAGAACTTTATTATTATTAAAAGGAATTTGTAGTAAATAAATAAGCTAACTAAAAAAAGAATAAAGAAAATAGCTAAGAAGAACTATGAATAGAAATAAGAAAATAAATAAGAAAATTAGAAAAAAGAGACTTAGCTTCGGATCTAGTGTATTGCTCCCTTGAAGGTGTATGGTGAGGCAGCGTCTCCAGGACCATTGGATTTGCGTGGATGGAGATCTTATGGCTGATAAGCGCGGGTGCACCATGAACCTGCATTGACTGTATGCGCTGGATACATGGGCAAGTGAAAACAAGCGAACAGAAAAATAAATTGTTAGACACTGGGGATCGAACCCCAGTCATAGTGGTCACCCAACGTCCTTGCCAACTGTACCATGCTTTTTAATTGTTAATAAATCAAGCAGAATAACATAAATAAGAAAAGTAATATAATCAATGGAGAAAGTCAAAACGTGGGACCCGTTTTCCTGTGGCTAGCCAATTGTAGCAAGAGAGAGGGATGAACTCGTTTGACCAACCAATCGTGTCTCTGCGCGCGCTTTAATGAATTTGCAGATTTCAAATGAACCAATCACGTGCTACCTTTTTGCCATGCTGGATACAGGCTGGTCAACGCCGCCGCCGAGGGTTGAAACCACCATCTTCTCCGATGGTGTGTTTTTTGGAACCTGCAAAAAGTAAGAATCGATACAAGAAAAAGACCCTATCCCCCTAATTCAAACCTTGCGAATCCAGTGGCGCTGTTGGTTCGTCCTGAAATTTCCTGTAACAAGCGCTACGAAGAACACAAGTCGAATAGCCCTAATAATGGCAGCGGTTTATCCCGGCGTGAAAACTCGCATGTAAGGCATCGAATGCGTTCTAAACATGTGCAGGGAGTCACCTGGACCAACAAAATCAAACCATAACACGTAAACATAAAGAATCAAGACAGAGAATCTTACCAAACCGGAGCACCTCGGTTTTCACGTTCTAGGGCGTCCTGAACTCATGTAATGGGTTGGATCCACTCCTGGGGTCTTCAGGAGGTTGTTTGAGTGCTTGAAACTGATGGAAAACGGCTGGAGATTCAGATTCGGATTGGCCCTCACTTGTTGATTTTTTTTGAAGAGTTGGAACGTGTGATTAGGGACTTTTTTAGGTCAGGGTTCCCTCCTCTGGCTGCTGAACGTGTTGTGTTTATATAAGGATGGTTTTTAGGTCAAAATAAATGGAAGCAATCAATCATTGGCATGTGAGAATATTTGAGTTGAAATTAGTTCAATTCCTTCTATTTTTGAAACCTATCTTATGCTAATTATTCTTCACGAATTTCCACATGTTAATCTCCTATTTTCACTCAAGATTTGACCACAAAATAAGCCAATACTATATCTTTTATTTTTTTACATTATTTATTTATTTTATTTAAGGATTTTAAATGAATAAAATCAAAAATAAAAATAATAATGATAAAAATAAAAGAATGACATCATAGGTCTTATAATGGGTCATGATCATGTTTATAGTCCAAAACCTAAGCCCAATAGTCAAAAGGATCAAGTTTGTTCATAATAACCTTTGTGTATTTCCTCAAAACTTGCCAATTTCATCAAGCTATAATTCTTTCAATTTTTGTCATATGAAAGTGTTCTATGGCTTTTTTGGAACGCTCAAAGGGTCCTCTAAATGACCTTTTTGGTTTCGTCTCAATTGAAGCTTCCATGCTCAAGTTATGAGCTTTGACCCAAAATGTGCTTTTGTTGACTTTTCGGAGGACCTATAATCCCTTGCGCTGTATCTCTCAAATGAAGCATTTTTAGACTTGGCATGTGAGAGGCAAAGTTGTAGAGAATCAAATTTCCTTCGAAATGGGCTTTGGATGGAAAATTTCTGATGTTCCATGTGAGAGTTATGGCTGGTCAAAGTTCAGTTGACTTTTTCCTTAAAAACCCTGATTTAGAAACTCAGGTTCTTGATGATTCTGGAGCTTTTCTTGATGAATCATGATCAATCCTTGATCAAATGATGAATGATACTCCATAATGAGGATGTTGACCAAAAATCAGAAGTTTTTACTGTAGTTTGTCCATAGTTTGACTTTTAGGTCCACTAGTCGATTATTGATCGTTTGGGCTGTTAAGTGAGCAATCTTTTGAATCGAGGCTTGAAACTTGGCATGAGAGTACTTTGAATCTTATGAGAGACCATGGAATCCATTTGAGGTATCAGAAATTCAAATTCCTTGATTAAACTAGAAACCCTAATTTAGAGGTTGTTGTTTAGGAGAGAGACTGCATGCTGCCTTCTTGTGTATCTTTGAGCTTTTGAAAGTCAGATGGACTGAAATATAAATAAATATGTTGGGAAAATTTTGGGGTATGACAGCTGCCCCTGTTCAATCTTCTTATACCTGAGGATGTAGATTGGCTTGTGTACCTGTCGGAATATGAGGGTAGAAGAGGATTGAACACTAGAATACCCAGAAATTTGCCCTTGCTGAAGTAGGGACCTTTGCCAGAGACGGGCTTAAAGATGTCGTCCAAGTGTTGGAAAAGATGTGAAGTGGGTTTTAAGATGCCACCTGTCTTGATAAGTTTTTAGAGTTTAGAATGAGTCGTTCGTTAGACTATATCTGAACTTGAAATGTTGAGAAGTAGTTGTTGAATGTTGATCGTGTCATTTCTGTTCGTAGTAACAGAATTTAGACTTTGACAATTGATTGCGTCTACCTCGTTTGTGATGATAGAGCTATATCTTGGAAGGTTGATCGTGTCAGCACCGTTCGTAGTAACTGAATTAGATCTTGGAGAGATGATCGCGTCTACACCGTTCGTAATGATAGAATTAGATCTTGTAAATAAAATACCATAACGGGTAATCCATTAGACCATATATGATAGAGGACGTCAGAACGAGTCATGCATTAAACCATGTCTGAAGGAGAACATTAGATCATATTTGTTGGAGGGTGTCAGAACGAGTCATACATCAAACCATATCTGAGGAAGGATACCAGAACGAGTCGTACATTAGACCATATCGGGAAGTAGAACATCAGAACGAGTTATTCATTAAACCATATCTGAAGCAGAATACCAGAACGAGTCATACATTAGACCATATCTGATGAAGGATGTCAGAACGAGTTATTCATTAAACCATATCTGAAGGATAATGCCAGAACGAGTCATACATTAGACCATATCTGAAGGATAATGCCAGAACGAGTCATACATTAGACCATATCTGATTGAGAATACCGGAACGGGTCATACATTAGACCATATCTGATAGAGAATGCTTTAGAGTTGATAAGATATTTGATGAAGTTTGGGAATGTAAAAGGCTTGTCGGAATGAATCTTCAGCTTGATTATATCTGAGAGGAATGCTTGTCGAGGCGGAACCTGAAAACAAAAGTAGAAATATGCAATGTCATGATGCATGTATTATATGACGAGTCTCTCCAAATAAATGAGAAACCCGTACGTTTATCGTGAAGTAATGCATGCAATGTATGAATATGTATGTGATGTATATGATGTATGACTGATGTTGTTCTGAGAAAATAAATCTATGTATCATTGTGACTTGGATATTTGAAGATGTGTAGCTGGGGATTTATAATTTCTGCTTGGGGGTGACCGGTAGCTTGATGTAACCTGGCTGGGGATTATAGATATTGATAAACCATGTTTGAAGAAGAGACGAAGGCCGGGGAACCGACGGTGTCGAAGATGTGGACTCTGTTGAGGAGCTATGTCTTCTGTTGAACGAGATCATTTGAAGGTATCTTCTTAATGATTACTCTGTAGGGATATGATCCTGTGAAACCAGTTTTGTGGGAATACATGGATGTCTTGAATATTGCCCCCGATATTATAGTAACTGCCATTCCTGGATTTGTATTGATTGGAACACTAATGAGTATTGATCGAAGTGTTGAATATGCCTTGTATATCTTTGCCCCAATTATTAGGGAATTTTGAAGACATTCGCCTCGCGAGGACTTTATGAGATGTGTATTATGGGTGACATGCCCTTAATACTTAATATGATTCCCCTGACTGATCGGGACGTAGCTTCAGATTCGCTTGAGCGCATGCCTCTGATTATTTGGTATTTTTGAGAGATTCTTGGAATCTTGACCTGATTGCCCCAGATCGACTG
The DNA here is from genome assembly GCF_029867415.1 of Vicia villosa. NCBI lineage: Eukaryota > Viridiplantae > Streptophyta > Magnoliopsida > Fabales > Fabaceae > Vicia > Vicia villosa. The sequence goes on from NC_081181.1 coordinate 204,272,688, forward strand.
GTAAACTGTGTCATGCCCCTTGTATACATAGGAGACGTTGCTTTTGAAAGGTTTTTGTCTGTCGGGAGAACTTTGAGTCATTAGTTATACGCTGTGTAAATTCTTTCTGTTGCTAACATTTGAAATTATGTAGCAGAATATGTTTAATAATGAATTCATGAGATGCAATGCATACGTCTGTCTTGAGTTTTTTTTTTTTTTGAAAAACGTTAAAACAGGAGATGTAAAGGAGTGGTATTTGTAAAAACATGATATTTGTAACAATGTGATGTTTGTAAAAACGTGATATCAACTCGGCATTTGTGGTAAACCTTAAGGAGTCAGGATACCCTTTTGGTGACAGTATGCTTTCGAACCAACCATGCTTCAATTAGGACTTTCAAGGGTTGTAATGTGGCTTGGTTCACGGTTTAAGAAACAAAGGATAAAGGCTCAAAGTTTATTTGTACCCATCCCAATCTTCGTGATGTTCTTCGATCTTATGCTCAGTTAACTTTGCATTTAAGTTCTAGCAGGTCTTGAAGTCGTAATATTGAAATTTGATGATGGTTAGAGCACCAGAACTTTTATTTGGACAGACAGTCCTCCTTCCTGGTAATACTTTCTTTCTGTCGAGGATTTGTTCTGACCTCCTTTGAAATGTTTTCTTTTGTCGATCCTTTTTTACTTTGTTATCCCTAACTTTTTCCTGAACGGTTTATTTTGAGATTACAGTCAGCGGGATGTTTTTGATTTTTGATAAGTCTCCTTTATAGGTTTTGACTTAACATCTTTTCTTTTTTTGGTGGACATTGACTGCTTGACTTAATGGTTGCGGGAACCCATCATTATTTGTGTAAACAATAGCTAGTACAATCGAGTTAACTGAGTAACTACCCTGCCCCAGGTTATGATTAAGGGTTTAATTTGTGTGAGAAAGAAACTTCTACTTCTTCGGCTCAAACGGGGTTGACGAGGGATTAACATCCTTATATCTCCACTGTTTAGGAATTGAAACAATGCCTGTACATCATCAACATAGTCCGTTCAAAAGCATACTGTATGAGGTTGCGGTATCATTTTCGTCATCCTCCCTCAAAAGGCATACAACTTTTAACAGGAGTCGAGTATCACAAAACATATGCAAAGTAAAGACATAATTTACAAAGAGTGATAGCGAAATAAATTACTCAAGACAAACATATGCATGCACTGATGATGATTATTAAAACAAATAATGTCTATCATAAGTCGAATGTTTAAACAAACAGAAAAATAAATTGTAGCTGAAAGTAAAACTAATGATCTTAAAGTCCACCCTTCTAGCCATCCATAGTATTAGCACTCTTGTTGTGATTAGGCATGGTTGCAGGAGAGTCGAACTCAATTTCTCCAGCGTCAATCATATCCTGGATTTTGTTCTTCAGCGGCCAACAATCATTAGTGTCGTGCCCAATACTGTCAGAATGATAAGCGCATCTTGCATTAGGATTGTATTGATGAGATAAGGTATTGGGCTTCAGAGGAGGATCCTTTAAAGTAATCAACCCTACTTTCAGCAACTGGTGTAACGCTTCAGCCAAAGTTATGTTGATCTTTGTGAATTGTCTTTTAGATGTGCCTGGTTTACGATGGTTGCCCCCTTGTCGTATCAGCGCTTGATTAGAGGCTAGGATCGTCCCCACAGTATTAGATTCATTCCTCTCATTGTGCGTTTTCTTTGAGGTATTAGAATATGTAGCCATTTGAATTTTACCGCTTCGGATACCACTTTCAACACGTTCCCCAGTCAGTATAAGCTCGGTGAATACAGATGATGAACTTCCTAGCAAATGACTATAGAAAGGGCCAGTCAGTGTATTCATGAACATATCTACCATCTCTCTGTCAGCCAAGGAAGGTTTGAATCTTCCAGCTAGCTCTCTCCATTTTTGAGCATACTCCTTGAAACTTTCCTTGGGTCCCATAGACATGCTTTGTAGTTGCATGCGAGTCGGTGCAAGGTTAGAGTTATATTCGTATTGCTGGTAGAAAGCAACAACCAAATCCTCCCAGGTACGGATGTTGGTACTTTCCAGTTGATAGTACCATTCGAGTTGAGTTCTGGATAAGCTCTCTTGGAAGAAATGGATCCAGAGCTTCTTATCAGCAGTATGAGGCTGAATCTTTCTCACATAAGACCTCAAGTGTAGTTTAGGACAAGAGACTCCATCATACTTAGCAAAGGTCGAAGTTTTGAACTTTGGAGGGATAACAACTCCAGAGATGAGTCCTAGTTCTTCAAAATCTAACCCGGGTATCTTTTGAATTTCCATGGCTTTCATACGTTCTTCCAACAACTTGTATTTGTCATCAGGACGTTCGTCCTCATGGTGATAGTCTTCTTCTTCTTCAGAGGGCTTGGCAGAATCATGGTTACTTTTTGCATCAGTTTTGATACTAGCATCATCATCTTGCTCATATTCGTCACTGTCTTCAGAAGCTTCGGCATCCCTGAGTTGCAAGATCGGTCTAAGCCTTTTCCCCAGAGTCTTCTTGCCTTTCTTATTCTTTTTAGTCAGCATGGTTTTCAGCTCTTCTTGCCCCTTGGACAAGTTCAGGATCAAATCTTGAAACTGGGCATTCTGAGCTTGAAGGTCTTTGACTGATTGCTCGAGATTCATGGTGCTGAAATAAACAACGAGGGAGTGAGAAACCTGTGGTGGAAACCTGTGATGCAATGTTATGAATGCAGATGCAATCATTTCAAGGATCTTTAGGAATTTAGTTAGCAACTTTAGAAAACGATCTAGTCACGTCTTCATTTAAAGGACTCTGATTCTTGGATGTTCTTCTATGGGAATCAAGCTCATCATGTCGAGTGGGTCATCGCCTCTGATTCGGGAACTTTTGAATTTGAAGGTACATGGCTAGAGGAAAATAAACCCCCTTGCCCCTTGATAGGTACAACATCTCTGAATTAGAAGGTATGTGGCCAGAGGAAAATAAATCCTCTTGCCCCTTGATAGGAATTCAGTCCTTGATAAGAGCACCTGAAATTGTGCGCCCTAAATTCCTAAGATCCTTGAAAGGGTTAGTTAAATCATGTTATGCTTATGGTGTCATGATGTCATGATGTTATGCAATGCATCAGGAAAAGCGTGAGATAGTAAGGACGAGTGAGTCCCACAAGAAAAACCTGCAAGAAAACCAAATGGTTAGTAGCAAGCACAAACAAGTCACACAAGTATCCTTAGGTTTAAAGGCTTGCGTGAAGTTCGTAGGTAAGTACCCTCCCCACTGAAGTTAAGTCGGTTCAACCTGTCCTATATAAAGATCGGGTTCTAGGGAGCTCATATCATTGACCTTTCTCGAAGGCGCTTATCTCAGTTCGGCAATCGAATCGCCAACCAAGAAGGTCCTGAAAGTCCAGTCCACATGAGTGTAGCATCGAGTATCAACCAATTTCAGTAGGAACCAAAGCCAGCCATCTCGCTACTTTCTAATAGGCCAAAGTCAAGTTCCACTAAGGTTCTAGGGCAAATTAGTGCTTAATGACACCACGCAGCAGCCAAGTGTTTCCTCGAGTCGGATCCCAAGGAACACCAGGACAAACAAATGTGTCACACTAACGATAGCCACCAGATCAACCACATCAGTATACGCTGTGCAGTCTCCTTGGTCTCATGCCATTTACCTATGGTTCTCAGATCCGGGTTAGGATCTTTCACACAAGTAAATACCCAAAACAGCCTTTGAAATATAAAGCAGACAAATCAAACAATTAAAGTGAATCCTAAACTATAAGGTAACCCCTCTTTTAATTCGAAAGTATCCCCAGCAGAGTCGCCAGTTCTGTAATACGGTGAACTGACTTTATTTGAAATGTGCCGATAGCAAGAGTCGCCACCGACTTTTATTTTATCCAATTGGAAAGGCAAAAAGAACAGGAAATACCTTTGAAAGATTTTGAGTTCGGGGGGTAAGTTATACAAAGGGAAGGTGTAAGGCACCCTTTGCATCCATGGTTATCCATGGGCTCTTAATTGCTTAGCTCACTTGTTTGTTTGAATTCGTTTGAAAAGATTTTGAATAAGAAAAGATTTCGAAGAAGAACTTTAGCTTGTAAATAAGCGTAGTCTATTTGAATTTGATTTTGAAACGAGGTGTGAAAAGTCATTTTAGAGCAAGCAATTAGTAGCAACTACCCTAAGTTTGAAAATTTGTTCTTTTAGTCTTTCGGGCGAAAGGGTCTTATCCATACCATGAGAGGGCAGGAAGTCTTTCAATTGGATGTGCGGGTCATCGAGAATTATCGTTCACCACAAGATTGTCCCTTGCCATAAAGAAGGCAGGTAGTCTAAGGGAATAATATAATAGTCATTTAAGGCATCATGCGAGGATACCTTAGCAATTGGGACAGTCATCTTTTACCGAGGCAACATCGAGGGAGTTTCAATAACTTTGAAGGCAACATTTGCTTTAGGTATCCTCGGAATCGAGGGACTTGACTATTTAGTATATTTAGAGGCAACAAGGCAACAGTAATAAGGCAGCAAATGCAACCAGAGGGATTACCCTAAAGGTGTGTGGGTGCACAATCACGTGGTTAATTCAGATATTGTTATCTTGTAGTTAGTTATCTAATTTAGTTCAAGGCTTGCACTCCCTAAGATTACTAACCACAGCAGAAAAATAAAGGCAGAAATAAAATTTCCTACGCTATTACAATAAACACCTGCGGGGATGGGGAGATTAAACAGAAAATAAAAGATGAATAATTAATTTAATTTATCTTGAGCCTTGATCTTCCTCGAACCCTTGATTGACTCTGATCTTCTGAGAATTGAACAGAAAATAAAGGGATGAGTGTATTATCGATTCACTAACAGTTGAGGCTAACTTTAATCAGATAAAAATAGTGCAAAATAAGAATTAAAATCAAAACAAAATAAAACTTAGCTTTGATCTTGATATGGTGCATAGTCGGAGGATCTTGGCTAACCCTGAAAAATAAAGAAGAGAAAGGTAGAAAACTTTTTGTGGCAAATACAAGGCATTGGTAATAAATAAAAGAGGAATTATGTAATTAAAGATAAAAATAAATATATAAAAATTAGAAGACTTAGCTTTTGATCGGGCGAAGCGCGTGGCTGAAGAACTTGAAATAACCCTGAAAATTTGCGCCAAGAAGAGAAGAGGTTTTTAGTGTATAATTGATCTACAATCCTTAATCGATTAAAGATCTACAAACCTTAGAAAGAAAACTTATTGTGACCTACAGATTTGGAAGGCTAAAATATGGTTAGTGGATAACACCTAACATTGACAGTGATTAGTTATCATGCCAAAATCAGGGTTTTAAGGCATAAAATAAATTGTTACCCTAAATTATAGCTCTAACATAAACATTTTAGTTTATTTAAAAACCTAAAAAAAATAACTATTTTTAATGTTATAAAAAATCAAAATTTTGATTAAATAATATCGAAATAATTTTTGTAGTTATAAAAGAACTTTATTATTATTAAAAGGAATTAGTAGTAAATAAATAAGCTAACTAAAAAAAGAATAAAGAAAATAGCTAAGAAGAACTATGAATAGAAATAAGAAAATAAATAAGAAAATTAGAAAAAAGAGACTTAACTTCGGATCTAGTGTATTGCTCCCTTGAAGGTGTATGGTGAGGCAGCGTCTCCAGGACCATTGGATTTGCGTGGATGGAGATCTTATGGCTGATAAGCGCGGGTGCACCATGAACCTGCATTGACTGTATGCGCTGGATACATGGGCAAGTGAAAACAAGCGAACAGAAAAATAAATTGTTAGACACTGGGGATCGAACCCCAGTCATAGTGGTCACCCAACGTCCTTGCCAACTGTGCCATGCTTTTTAATTGTTAATAAATCAAGCAGAATAACATAAATAAGAAAAGCAATATAATCAATGGAGAAAGTCAAAACGTGGGACCCGTTTTCCTGTGGCTAGCCAATTGTAGCAAGAGAGAGGGATGAACTCGTTTGACCAACCAATCGTGTCTCTGCGCGCGCTTTAATGAATTTGCAGATTTCAAATGAACCAATCACGTGCTACCTTTTTGCCATGCTGGATACAGGCTGGTCAGCGCCGCCGCCGAGGGTTGAAACCACCATGTTCTCCGATGGTGTGTTTTTTGGAACCTGCAAAAAGTTAGAATCGATACAAGAAAAAGACCCTATCCCCCTAATTCAAACCTTGTGAATCCAGTGGCGCTGTTGGTTCGTCCTGAAATTGCCTGTAACAAGCGCTACAAAGAACACAAGTCGAATAGCCCTAATAATGGCACCGGTTTATCCCGGCGTGAAAACTCGCATGTAAGGCATCGAATGCGTTCTAAACATGTGCAGGGAGTGACCTGGACCAACAAAATCAAACCATAACACGTAAACATAAAGAATCAAGACAGAGAATCTTACCAAACCGGAGCACCTCGGTTTTCACGTTCTAGGGCGTCCTGAACTCATGTAATGGGTTGGATCCACTCCTGGGGTCTTCAGAAGGTTGTTTGAGTGCTTGAAACTGATGGAAAACAGCTGGAGATTCAGATTCGGATTGGCCCTCACTTGTTGATTTTTTTGAAGAGTTGGAACGTGTGATTAAGGACTTTTTTAGGTCAGGGTTCCCTCCTCTGGCTGCTGAACGTGTTGTGTTTATATAAGGATGGTTTTTAGGTCAAAATAAATGGAAGCAATCAATCATTGGCATGTGAGAATATTTGAGTTGAAATTAGTTCAATTCCTTCTATTTTTGAAACCTATCTTATGCTAATTATTCTTCACGAATTTCCTCATGTTAATCTCCTATTTTCACTCAAGATTTGACCACAAAATAAGCCAATACTATATCTTTTATTTTTTTACATTATTTATTTATTTTATTTAAGGATTTTAAATGAATAAAATCAAAAATAAAAATAATAATGATAAAAATAAAAGAATGACATCATAGGTCTTATAATGGGTCATGATCATGTTTATAGTCCAAAACCTAAGCCCAATAGTCAAAAGGATCAAGTTTGTTCATAATAACCTTTGTGTATTTCCTCAAAACTTGCCAACTTCATCAAGCTATAATTCTTTCAATTTTTGTCATATGAAAGTGTTCTATGGCTTTTTTGGAACGCTCAAAGGGTATTCTAAATGACCTTTTTGGTTTCGTCTCTATTGAAGCTTCCATGCTCAAGTTATGAGCTTTGACCCAAAATGTGCTTTTGTTGACTTTTCGGAGGACCTATAATCCCTTGCGTTGTATCTGTCAAATGAAGCATTTTTAGACTTGGCATGTGAGAGTCAAAGTTGTAGAGAATCAAATTTCCTTCAAAATGAGCTTTGGATGGAAAATTTCTGATGTTCCATGTGAGAGTTATGGCTGGTCAAAGTTCAGTTGACTTTTTCCTTAAAAACCCTGATTTAGAAACTCAGGTTCTTGATGATTCTGGAGCTTTTCTTGATGAATCATGATCAATCCTTGATCAAATGATGAATGATACTCCATAATGAGGATGTTGACCAAAAATCAGAAGTTTTGACTATAGTTTGTCCATAGTTTGACTTTTAGGTCCACTAGTCGATTATTGATCGTTTGGGCTGTTAAGTGAGCAATCTTTTGAATCGAGGCTTGAAACTTGGCATGAGAGTACTTTGAATCTTATGAGAGACCATGGAATCCATTTGAGGTATCAGAAATTCAAATTCCTTGATTAAACTAGAAACCCTAATTTAGAGGTTGTTGTTTAGGAGAGAGACTGCATGCTGCCTTCTTGTGTATCTTTGAGCTTTTGAAAGTCAGATGGACTGAAATATAAATAAATATGTTGGGCAAATTTTGGGGTATGACAGCTGCCCCTGTTCAATCTTCTTATACCTGAGGATGTAGATTGGCTTGTGTACCTGTCGGAATATGAGGGTAGAAGAGGATTGAACACTAGAATACCCAGAAATTTGCCCTTGCTGAAGTAGGGACCTTTGCCAGAGACGGGCTTAAAGATGTCGTCCAAGTGTTGGAAAAGATGTGAAGTGGGGAGGATGGTCGGTGACGCGGCCGATGAGGCGGCATATACAAGGCAGAAGAGGTCTCAGGGAGTTAGGGTTAGGCATACTCAGTAGCTGGTTCCAGTTTATTTTTAATTGACATTATTGTATTCGATTTGAATTTTTTGACATTTACGTACACTATTAGTTGTATATATAATATTAGTATTTTATTCCAATATGTGGTTATAATTAGTTTATAGCAAGCATTGTCGTTTAATTTAAAATACGAGACTAAATATTATTTAGAAAACAAAAAAAAACTTTCTGCATATTTCGGAGATGCATCTCCGAAACACCAAAAAAATGTGAAAATGGTGTTTTCGGAGATGCATCTCCGGAAACACCCTTAAATTGATGTTTTCGGATATGTATCTCCGAATTCTGAAAAAATCTGGAAAAAAAATACTTTCGGAGATGCATCTTCGAAGCATGGGTATTTTGGGGTTTTTAGCAGGGGTTCTCCCCTCTGGTGGGTCTACAAAGAAATTGTCAAAAAGAGAGTCTATTATAGACCACATGTCAGACTCAAACCTTTCAAATTTATCGTAAGACAGACCCAGGCCTTATAAAACCTAGCCTAACCTAGTCTATTTGCACCCTTATTTGCCGCAAAGAAGCTCTATATATACTTCAACCTATATAGCCTCTCAAAACCCTCCCTGTATTAACCTTAAACACATTTATATACTTCAAAACATTGAAACAACCTTCAAACACAAAACTTCCCCAATATAATTATTTTAGCAAATACACGTAGCATACATCCATTTACTAACTTAATTACCATAAAAAGTGAAAAGTTCTATAGTAAAAAAAAAAAGCGCCATGACATGACGGCTAAGACATGGGTGTGTAACGAAATGAAGTGTGCGATTGTCGAGATTCGAGTGTAGTACACCGCGAAGCACTGGATCTCCGGGGCGTAACATCTTCTGAACTCGATCACCGAACTCTCACTGCACTGCACTGAACTGCACTTCTTCTCTCTCCGATTCCCATTCCATGAATCTCTGCTAAACATTCCACAGATCCATCATGGCCAACTTCCTCTCCCAGTTCCAAACCATCAAGAACTCTTCCGATCGCCTCGTCATTTCAGGTACTTCATTTCTTCCCTCTGCAACCTTAGATCCGATCTCGTTTTCTTCACGATCCATCTATCGTTACGATTATTTAGGGTTTTAGTTCAATTCAATTTCATTGCAATATTACGAATAACCGTGTTAGATAGGCTATATACTATAACTGTCAGTCATCTAGATTGAAATGATTGTGGTGTTCTTCTATTGATAATTGATTGAAATGATTGTCAGTGGAGGATGTGAGTGATTTGTGGCCAACTGTTAAGCCTGCATTTGAAGCGCGGCTGCCGTTTAAACGGGCGAGTTTGAATAACAAGGCGAGGAATGCCGTATTGGTTGAGAAGTTGCCGGCTGAGTTCATATTAACTACAGATTCACGGCTTCGGAGCCGGTTCCCTCAGGAGCAGTTGTTGTTCTGGTTTCGAGAGCCATATGCAACTGTCGTGCTTGTTACCTGTGAGGTAATGTGTGTTCCTGTTGATTACTTTTTTTGGAATCTTGCAGAAGGTTGTAGTTTTTTGATAACTTCTGAGGTCAGATGGGGGAGATCCTCTATGACTTTTGGCACAGTTTATTGTTTTCTGCTACAATGCAATTCATTTGCTTCTTATGGATGCTTTGAGATATAACTCAGCAAGCCTAATTTTTGTGTTAATGTAAAGAACAGAAAACATAAGTAAATAGGATTAGCTCCTATGAAGTGAAATATGACCTCTCTTTAAAGTGAGAGCTAACTTAGGAGTCAGATTCAAATAAATATAGTGCAAAGCATATTGATCAGTGACTATTGTGTAACAGCGGCTATAGTGACACTATAGAGCGTCTCCCTCTGTCCCAAATTATAAGTCATTTTGCCAAAAATGTTTGTCCCAAATTACAAGTCACTTTACGATCCCAATACATCATTAATGACTTTTTGCCTAAACCCTCTACTATTTATTTCTCTTTCTTTTTTCAATTCTTTTAATTTCGCTTTCCAATGTAATTATCGAAGGCCATTTTTGTAAGAGTAGTGCTATTTAGTACGAAACAATTTAAAGAAGAATGACAAGAATGCACACATGTCACTATTTTAGAGGTGAATTTTAAATTTAATTTCCTTTTTAATAGAAATCATAGGGCTGTGGTGATAATGAATGGTTGAGATTTATTCTTGCATTTTTTATTTTCATGTTTTCTTACTAATAAGCATTTTCCTTTTTGTAAATTCACACATCATTTTACTTTTCCATAAAGTAATAATTGTGTTTCTTAATTCGTGCAAAATGGCCAAAACGTCTTATAATTTGGGACGGAGGGAATATAGTATAGTGGGATTTGAAAAAAAGCGATATTGCTCCGTGCTACGTTGTTTAGTATAAAATATTGTCAAATAGTGGCTATAACACTAATGCTTAGTCGAATTTAAGCAAACCACTATTTTCCGCGATCTGCAATTGACAACGTTGGTGTTCATGAATTAAGTATAAGCACAGTACATTTCATAGATACAATTTGGTGTTCATGAATTAAGTATAACCACAGTGCATTTCATAGATACAATTTGGATTGTCTGAACCCAATTTATTAGCATCTCTAGTATAGATGCATTCTTCGGCTAGCACTTAACTTGTAGGCTTTAAGGAGAACTAGTTACTTGCATTGTATTGTTGCCTTTTTAGCACCGGGTAATGGGAGAGGGTGTTATTGTTATGCTTGTCCAAGCTTTAAATATAGATCTTTAAGGTGAGAGGGCATATAATAAGGGGAATCCTCGTTTTTGTAGTATTTACAGCCATGATAGTTACTTTAATGAATCAATTTTAGTTTGTAAGATTTTTTCCGAGTTTGTAAGGTTTGTAATTGTTGTTGGACATGAAGAGTACATTTTAAATGCTATTTAGGTTAGCTATCTTCTTGGTTGTGGGGAAAATCAGTACTGATTTTTTGCTCATTTTTTTGGGGATTGCTCATTTTTTTGGGGATTCTGCAAATGCTGGAATAGTAATTATTGGCAATATGATGATAAATTCCATCATAAGGATCTTTATTTCATGCTGTTGATCGAGAATCCTATTGTCGATTTGCCATATTCTAGCAAAAATTCTATGCCGAGCTTTAGACCATTTGGGAAAAAAAAATCTAAATCATCAATTATTGTTTCTTTAATAATTTTTGGTTTATAATTTTTTCATTGCTTCTGTTGCGGAATCTATTATGTAGTATAACCCTTATTTTCTCTTCCCAGGATCTTGATGAGTTTAAAACCATCCTTAAACCACGCTTGAAATTAATTGTTCAGAATGATGAAAGGGAGTGGTTTATTGTATTTGTATCTAAAGCTCATCCAGCTAATGACCAAGCAAACAAAATGGCAAAGAAAGTATATGCTAAACTTGAAGTTGATTTTAGCTCCAGAAAAAGAGAAAGGTAAACTTGCTAAATAGGACTTGTGACAACTGTACTCTCCCTACCCAACATAAATTAGAATGACTTGTTGGTTGACAATTTTTCCAAATTATTTTTGTCTGTAAATTTTGTTAACATTTGTTTTAGACACTACAGAATACAGTCAATGTACTTTTCTTGAGCAAGAATACAGTCAATGTATAGCAATCTTAACAATCAATTGTTTGCATACCGTTCTCGTTATTATAATACGACGTGGCAATAGTTAGTAGAAAGTGGTTTCTTGAAAAAAAGAGGAAAGAAAAATCAGAGGTAATATCTGAGAAAGTGATCTATTAAAGAAAGTGAAACAGTCTGTTACTGATTAATTGCTAACTGCAACAGTTGCAGTTCTATCACAATAATATCATTTACAGAAATATATCAACAAAACAGAGACTGATCTAACTAGCTCTAACAGATAACTGTTGCCGAAGCACATTAACAAAACAGAGACTAAACATACACGCAGAATAATCTGTCAATGGAGATTTGCAAGTTTAGTTTAATGGGTTAATCTCATTATTGCTGTCAGTGAGATCATTCTTCCATTGTTGTGTCCTTTACTCAACATAAAGGAAAGTCCATCAATACTGTGGAATCAACCGTCATTTGGTAATAACACATTTGAGTGGTTGAGAATTAGAAAAAAAGAGAAACGGTAAGAAGTGATTCATATTTTTCCTTCTCATTTGTTCCAAGGTACTTGTATAGCTGTAAGACTGGCGATGTTGTATGGGGGTGTTGGGCAGTAAAAACCAATACGCAAATAAAATGAGCGTTGCATAGATGAAGATGTTGTGTTGGATTGGATTGGATGTGTGATAAGACTTGGATAAGATAGAATTAGAAATGACAACATTCGAGAGGTAGAGTTGAGGTAGCACCTATAGTATAAAAGATGGTGTAAACCTGACTTAAGTGGTTTTGGCATGTAGAGAGAAGACTTGCCCGTTTTGTAGAAAGGAGAGCAGATCAAATATGGGATAATCAAATCACTAGAGTCAGATGAAGACCAAAAAAACTATAAGAAAGACTATCAAGAAAGGTCTCGAGATTAATGAGTTGGATAGAGATATGATATATGATAGAACGGTATGACATTGTTTGATCCATGTAGCTGACTCCACTTAGTGGGATAAGACTTGAATATTGTTGTATTCATTCCAAAGTAAATGTTTAGTTTAATTGCATTATTATTGATATTTGATAAAACCTTATTTTCTTCCCTTTTCATGCTTTTGACAATGTAATCCTTGTTTAGATGCTGCAAATATGACATGCATTTCCCTGAAGCTAATTTTTGGGAAGATCTGGAATCAAAAATAATGGAATGCATCAGAAATACACTTGATAGGCGTGTACAATTTTATGAAGATGAGATACGGAAGCTCAGTGAACAGCGTCTCATGCCAGTCTGGAACTTCTGTAATTTTTTCATTTTGAAGGTCCATCCTTTTCTTATGAGTTGTGGACTTGAGAGTACGATAATTTGTTCTGAAAGCCCAACCTTTGTTTATTAATTTTCCGTTTCTACTCATTCTCGGAGATTGTGGCTTTTCGTAACAAATTTGTATTCTGTACTCAGGAAAGTTTGGCTTTTATGTTTGAAATGGCGCACCTTCATGAAGATGCCTTACGGGAATATGATGAACTAGAACTCTGCTATCTTGAAACAGGTGCACAACGGTTAATTTTCTTCTCTGTTGTTGTTATAGTCAAGATCTAGATGATGTTTAGATTGACAGTAATGTGATTTAGACGCCTTTATGGAACATTAGATAGTGTTAGCAGACTGATCATTGAACAATGAAAATTGGTCAAACATATGATGGGTTTACTGCAGTTAACATGACTGGAAAGCAAAGAGACTTTGGTGGGGTAGACCATGGTGATGATCAGGCAGCAATTATTAATCCAGGAAACAAAGCATTGACGCAGATTGTCCAAGAGGATTCATTTAGGGAGTTCGAATTCAGACAGTATCTGTTTGCCTGTCAATCAAAGGTTTGTCCTAGCTAAAGCACTCTTAAGTTATTTTACATGAAACATGTTACATTTGTTGACAACCTAGTTGTAAAAAAAAATTTGATTGATGTATCTCATGTCCTCTTTGTTGTTTATAAACTGGAATGCTTCTACTTGTAGAATTTATGATCTAAGATGGATTTTACAGATCTGCTGAATTTGACCTCTTGCATTAAATCTAAATTCATTCATAATAATATGCATAGAATATATTATGTCTTTGGTAAGTCATTTGTTTTTTTCATTATTTCCGTATTCCCCTGTTCAAGCGCTTTATTTAAAGTTTAAGTCAGGACAGTCTGAAACATTTTTTATACTAAGACACTATTGAATTTCTTTAAATTTTTTTTCTCATTTATTCTTTTTGTTTAGTAAAACTTGATAGTTAATCATGTCATCTAAAATCTGGATGAATCTTTGTTCATGCACAAACAGTACTGTTGTATTTAACCATGTATAAATGCTGTATAATGAGTCTTTTCTGTTTTTATTTGAGAATATGACAACACAAACTTTATTATTTAAGTAGCAGACCATGACCATCTGTCGGATAACCAGTGTATTTCGTACGTACTAACGTGTGCTTTTCTGACCATTTAAAAGGAATATATTATTAAAAGATTGAAATCTCCCGTTTTTGCTAAGTGAAATGTTAAGTGAAAAATAGGGGGGAAAACTTTCACTTTCATAAATCATAAGTGCCATCTCATTGAAAGTTTAAACAAAAATTTTAAGTTAAAGTTCCTTCCATATTTTGGTTCTTAATTTTTTTATTTATGGTCTTCATTGCTGATTTAGAGATTTTTTTATCTTCTAAAGTCGTAAATTGTAATGTCTTGGATTCTTTGAAAACTATGTAAATGAGTTCTCATTGTCATTGAGTTTGTGCTGCTATCCTAAGGAATGCTTACTCAGATCCTTGTGACATTCAGCAACTACTTATTTGTTAAGCCTCCTAAGTTTTAATACTTTACTATCATTTTGCAGCTCTTATTCAAGCTAAATCGACCTATTGAGGTAGCATCACGAGGTTATTCATTCATATTAAGCTTCTCAAAATCCTTGGCTTTGAACGAGGTATTTTATTGTGTTGTTCGTAAGTGCTCACCTGTATATTCCTAAATTAGTTCAATTTGAACCGTATTTATCTTTTGATTGTCCGGCATTGACTTCTATATACTGTTTCTTCTCAGCGTATTCTTCCTTTTTGTATGCGTGAAGTCTGGGTGGTAACTGCTTGCTTGGCTTTAATTGAAGCAACCACTTCCAACTATAGTGATGGACTTGTGGCACCTGATGCAGAGAAGGAGTTCTTTTGTCTTCTTGGTGACCTATATTCTTTAGCCAGAGTTAAGGTGAAATGCTTGTCTCATGAAGTCATTAAATAGACAGTCTATCTATTTTGGTTTGATGATGACTTAAATCCACCACTGAGTTGTAAATGGAGTTGAATCAAAGACATCATTTTTCTCCTTTTTTCCCTTCCGTATTTTGTTTGCTTGGATTATTACTGAATATATTGATATTATGTGCCATACCAATGTTAACTAATGTTGCTTTATGATTTTTACATATATTGGCAGTTCATGAGGCTAGCATATTTAATTGGGTATGGTACTGATATAGAAAGAAGTCCTGTCAACAGGTACCCTTTCATACATGGGAATCAAGTATATTCTGCATTTTCATAATCTGATCAATTTTGATTCCTTTCATGCACTTTGTAGTTCAACCAGTTACATCATGTTTGGTTTTATTCTCCTTGTTTGATATCACGTTTGGTTTTATCCTCCTTGTTTTATAGTTTTTTCTTCTATTTCGAGCAGTGCTTCCCTCAGCTTGCTACCTTGGCCTAAGCCAGCTGTTTGGCCTTCAGTCCCTACTGATGCATCAGCAGAGGTGCTTGAGAAAGAAAAGGTAATGTATAATTATTATAACGAGTATGTCATCACCGAATTTCCCCCCTACCCAACTGATGTTTTTTAGTTTTAGACAAAAGAATGTTCATACCTGTATAATGTTTTTTTAACACCTTCTGTTAAATATTTCAGTTGAATGTTACAGTGTGATTATAAGCAATTGATGATATAGTTCTCCCATCTGGAGATGAAATAAATATAAGTTATAATTTATGACAATCACTGTATTTTTTTTTACTGACCTGCCTGGCTTTCATCAGTTAGCAAAACAATTTTCATCAATGCGTTGGAGAATATATCATAGCTAACAAATTGTTGAAATTTGAAATTGAAAGATTCTTTCCTTAAAAATCCTTACATTTTGCCTCAGCCAAAATCACCAAAGAACAGCATACCTATCTAGTAATGAAAATGCTTCAATTTTACTTTTTTCATAGTATATTCACTTAATTATTGGTTAGAGGCTCTTGGCCATTTTTTTTATATCCTTTATAAAGCAATTTACTTAAATTAACAAGAGAGGAAAAAGTTCTTGTTGCTCTTCATAGAATTTGAAGTTTACTTTAAAAGAGGAAGATATTTTTTATGCATATGGAGCCGGTTGGGCACATATTGTATGTTTCAGTATTATTGTTTTAATTTCTCTGAGTTTTATCCATTAAATATTTAGCTAACATTATGTGGTTATATCTCGGCAGTTGATTCTCCAAACAACTCCTAGAATCAAGCACTTTGGTATCCAGAGGAAACCCCTGCCCCTTGAACCAACTGTGCTACTACGAGAGGCTAACAGGCGGAGGGCTTCACTTTCCGCTGGAAATGTGTTTGAAATGTTTGACAGTCGCCAGGGTCCAATGGAAGGGTAATGAAATGCTATATACTGCTCCAGATGGAATCACTTACAGTAGACTGTTCTAAAATCCTATAATTTCTGTTTCAATTTGGGTTTTTATCAATCTGATTTATATGCTGACAGATCAGGTTTTGATTCACCCCCTAAGATGTCACCACAAAAAGTACTCTCAAATTCGATGACACGCACTAATTCTTCTCCGGGAAACTTTGATGGCTCAATTGGCCGACCTATGAGGCTTGCTGAGATTTATATTGCTGCCGAACATGCTTTAAAGCAAACAATTTCTAATCTTGGGATATTAAAATCATTATCATCATCTGAGGAGTTTGAGGTATCATCATGGGCCAATATCCATGCCTTTGGTTGTGTACTTTATCATTTTTCTCCCTTATGAGTTACATCTAATGTTCTTTGTGTTCGTTTCTTGTTATGGGCAGAAAAAATATCTAGAACTAACTAAAGGTGCTGCTGACAATTACCACCGTTCCTGGTGGAAAAGACATGGAGTTGTCCTTGATGGTGAGATAGCTGCTGTTGCCTTTAAACATGGACATTTTGACCAAGCTGCAAAGTCATATGAGAAGGTTTGTGCACTGTATAATGGGGAAGGATGGCAGGACTTGTTAGCCGAGGTCCTTCCCATTCTAGCAGAGTGTCAAAACATTCTTAATGATCAAGCTGGCTACTTGCTATCCTGTGTGCGACTACTTTCTCTTGAAGATGGATTATTTTTGACGAAGGAGCGTCAAGCTTTTCAAGCAGAACTGATTCGTCTTGCTCATAGTGAAATGAAAGACCCTGTACCTCTTGATGTATCATCCTTAATTACATTTTCTGGAAATCCTGGACCTCCATTAGAGTTATGCGACAGGGATCCTGGTATCCTTTCAGTAACTGTCTATAGTGGTTTTCCAGATGATATAACTCTTGACTCAATCAGTCTTACATTAATGGCAACATATAATGCAGACGAAGGTGTAAAGGTATTTGTTGTTGGGTGTTATTTGTCTAAAATCAATAGTTGCACGGGAAATTTATGGCTTATAATTATTTCCCTGAATAACTCAACTTTTTAATTTTGTTAGGCATTGAAGAGTTCTACAGCTATTGTGTTACACCCTGGTCGGAATACTATTACCTTGGATCTACCTCCTCAGAAACCAGGATCATATGTTCTTGGAGTTCTTACTGGGCAAATTGGGCAGTTGAGGTTTAGATCTCATGGTGTTTCAAAAGTTGGTCCTGCAGAGAGTGATGATGTTATGAGTTATGAAAAGCCAGCTAAACCTATTTTGAAGGTAACCTCTATTCTAGCACTATGAAAAGGAATGTGATGATTCAATAGAAGATATGGAGTCTGTTCATATGAACATTTTCCTCCCTTTGATGTTTTCCTCTTGATCTTTCCTATTTAACTTTAATTTTCTTTAGGATTTTGGTAGATATATTTCTACCATTTGTTTTCGTTAGTACTTTTTATCTTGTATCAACAAAATAAGTTAATGTCAATGTTGTCAATAGCACGCTATAGAGGAATAGCGTAGTGGTGGTAGGGTTCGGCGCAATGCTATTGGTATAAATTTCAATCTGAACCCTTTGAAGAGTAATGTTATGTTCTTGCTCACAAATAGTTCTTCTGTTCTTCCCACTTTTAGTTCAGTTCTATTTTATTCTTCTCTGCTTAAGTTTTTATTACTCTACACTTTAGGTTCTTTAACTATAAGTATGATGATCTCTTTAATTTCGTGCATTAGTCAGTTTTTGAGTATTTATATTTACTTTATGCACTTATTTTTAGTCTTTGCAATAGTGGCAATCCCGATTTCCGCTATGGCATTTTAAGGGGTCGGTGCTACGCAACACTATATGAGATTAACAACACAGGTTAATGTCAAATATCTAAGATTGTCTTATCTATTTTTAGGTTTCCAAACCTAGAGCACTTGTGGATCTTGATGCTGCTGTTTCATCTGCTTTATTAATAAATGAACATCAATGGGTTGGTATTTTAGTTCGACCGTTAAATTACTCCCTCAAGGCTGCTGTCTTGCATATTGATACTGGTCCAGGATTGGAGATTGAAGACACAAACATAGTTGAGATGGAAAGCTATGCTGGTGTATCTGACAATGATGAGGACGTGGTGCAGAAAGATGATGCTCAAATAGAATCTTTGAATTCTGAGAAAAAGTTTGAACGATCAACTCTTCGTGAGGGTAAAATAGTGTTTCCGAATTGGGCAAGCGACACTCCTTCTATACTCTGGGTTCTAGTTCGTGCCATCAGTGACACACTCAACAGAGGCTCATCTTCAGGTTGAGACGGTGATAGAAAATCTTTATGGTATTCACGTCATTTATATTAAACCTTATGTACTTATTTATTTTAGTTGTTCTTTTCAGTCACAACAAGGAGAGAGAGTATTGTAGATGGAATGAGAACAATAGCTCTAAAACTTGAATTTGGAGCATTTCACAATCAGATATTTGAAAGGTTTTTTCATTTCCATCATTCTTATATGTTAATCATCATACAGATACATCTCTGAAGCTCCCCACGTCTCGTTTTTACTTTATTGTTTCTTCTTCTGCCATTATGTACTTAATAATATTTTACCTTGTTATCCAGGACCCTAGCAGTGCATTTTACACATCCTCTCTATGTGAGGACACATGTTACTGATAAATGCAATGATGGTACCTTGCTTCTGCAGGTATGGGTCCTTATTTTCATAATTATTTAATGGGTTAAATATGTTTTTGGTCCCTACAAAATTACCAATTTTGAGTTTTAGTCCTTATAAAAAAAGAAGTCATGTTTTAGTCCCTACAAAATTAGTTATGCACGTAGTCAAGCAAATCCAATTTTATAAGGACTAAAACATGACTTTTTTTTATAGGGGCTAAAAGTTAAAACTTGAAATATTTATAGGGGGCAAAAACATATTTAACCCTTATTTAATTAACACTTGATTATGAACAATACTATCCATTTTATATGCATAGACACCATATATAATTTAAACACTTTTCCTTCTAGTGCTTTCTGTGCTAAATTTGGAAATGAAAAATGCACTGACTTTTTACATATGAAAGAACTATGATCACTCTTTCTTGAGAAAAAAAAATTGACTGATTGAATTTGTAAATCTGAATGGAGTTTTCATATCCCTCACAATCATCAGAAACAAAATGTATTTTCAGCATTGAGTTTTACACGCCTCTATGCAAATAGCTTAATATTGAGATTGTTGGTTGGTTTATGATGCGAGGTATCAAAACCTCTATTACCATGCGTTTGGGATTTAGGTTATCTTATCCTCATTCCTTCTGAATAAAATTTCAACATAAAGTGGTTATGCATTGTTCACCCACCAAGCACAAAGGTCTCTTGTATGTGGGGCATGTCAAACATGAAACAGCTCAAGCTTCTGAAATGGTTTATGAATACATTCAATTGCAATAATATACCAAAAGTCTAAACTGATATAAATGCATTATACTTGTTTGAAGACTTTTATGCATCAGTAAATGTTTTTAACGATATTTTGTCATGTATGCAGTTACCACTAAAATTGGCCAAATACATCCCCGCGGTCCTTTAAGTTTGATGTTTGTAATTAGTTGGTCCTTTAAGTTTTTTATTGTAATTAGTTAAACAGTTAGTCCTTTTAAACAAATTCTGTTATAAAAAAAAGCTGATTTGTCCGTTATTTATATGACTTGATGTTTGTACATCAATGGACTAAACCCACTATTCTTGCCACATAGCGTAAATAACGAGCACACTAGTTTTTTTTTGTAACAAATGTGTTTAATAAGTTAACGTCAACATTTACAAACTAAAATGACAAACTTGTTACAAAATAAACGTGAAAGCTAACTCGTTACCAACATCTAACTTAAATGACCACAAGATATATTTGACCACTAAAATTTAGATGACCATCTTTTATATATTATTTTATTTCTTTTGGTTGATAAGCACCCACTGGTTCATGTGACTTCTAGGTAATACTTCACTCTGAAATAAAGGCTACATTGACCATATACGATGCTTGGCTTGATCTTCAAAACGGATTTGTTCATTCTGGACAAACTCAGGGTAGACCTACTTCAAGCTTCTTCCCACTAATCATATCTCCCACTTCCAAAGCAGGAATTTTGTTTAGTATCTTCCTTGACAAGACAAATGCAGAAGGTAATTGTATTTGGCCAGAGATCAATGAAACAATGTTATTGTTGCTTTTTAATATACCACCCAATAATTTGACCAGTCCCCCTAAATATCACATGATGCAAAATTCAGAAATTGGTTATCATAATAAGAACCTAGCGGGCCTTTACATTTAACTGGAAGTTCATTTCTATAATTCTATCCTTTTTCAGAGGTTTCTTGTTGGTTAACTTATTCTTATTCAAGTTTAATGATTTGTGACCAGCTGTTGCCATCAATTTGTCTAAATGTTTTTCCTGTCAAGGTTATCAATTCCTTATTAAACACTAGAGATGTAGTTTCCTGTTTTTTACTTTCTGAGTGTGTATGGAAATTGTTCCTGTGTCTTAACCTTCAGTTCATATTAAACACTAAACAGTTTCCTGTTTTTTATTATTAGTTGCACTGGCACAGTTGATGAGTAGTTTTGATATGACCATGTCGGTACAAACATTTTTGTTTATCATGTTTTCCTTTACGAGATTTACCCATCAAGAATGAGGGGCATGCCAAAAGACTGTTCTTTTGTCGTGAACTTTTTATAACGCAATTTTTTTTTTGTTTAAACTGATATGAATATAGCTAAGAATTTATGGCTTTTTCTAAATTGATAACCTTAGTCATAGCCGATTTGCCCATGGCACACCTTGTTGTTCCAACATAACAACTATTTACCTGTGAAAATAACTATAGCATGCTTTTTGGTTTTTTACTATTAATAAGCGGGTTTGATTTTTATTTATTTGATTTTTTTTATATAAATAAATTGCAGAAGACATAGAGAAACCAGAAAGCATATTAAATATTAAATATGGAATTTCTGGTGATAGAACAATTGGAGCCCATCCTCCTTTTATAAATGAATCTACTGGAGTTGATGGTGGTAGACAGGAGCTGATCTTCAAGAGTGTAATTGTTTTGCAAAGGCCTGTGCTTGATCCATGCCTAGCTGTTGGTTTTCTTCCTCTCCCTTCAGATGGCCTGAGAGTTGGACAGCTAATTAAGATGCAATGGAGGGTGGAAAGGTTGAAGGATTTGAATGAGAAAGAAGTTTCTGCACAGAATGTAAGTACACCCTAAACAGACGAAGAATATTTGCCTCTTCATCATTTTTATGGTATCTTAGACTCATTTCTATTGTGGATTTTGAACTTCCAACTTCAAAGATTTTATTTGCATAATTTTATTTCTAATTTCTCGGTGAAGTGAACATAGTCACTTCCTTTTGGTGCCCCTCCGTAGGATCTAACGGCAGGATGCATGAACAATCTTGGACGGTGGATATTTGACAGCATTCTTTTTATTTGTTTGGGTATAAGTTTAGTGGACAGAAAGTAGAGGTTTTCATTTCTTTTGAAAAGAGAGGAATGCTTTTTCAGGGTGAAAGCAATTATTTTTTTCATACTTGTTTGTGAAGCAACTGAGCCAAAGACGATGATAGAAAGTAATTTCTCTTTGCTGGGGGGACAACAAACAATGAAAGAAAGAAAATTTGTATGGATCTTTCATCGGAACGTCCTTGTTCTACGGACTTAGTTTATCTATTATAATAATAATAATACTCGTTCTTTTAGCTGTTGGATCTTTCCTTAATTCTCTTAATTTTTCCAAATATGGGTAACAAATCTCTAGCTTTTCCTTTTTGTTCTTTTCATTCGTCCAACTCTTCCCAAACAGCAAAGCATACATGATTGTTCTTCTAGACCAATGTCAACACATTAATGTCTTTCTGTATTCTCTTTGGAGAAACAGGAGAAAAATTAGTTAACTATCTGGTTTCTAAGATTAGTGTTGGACAAGTATTGTGCAATTCTTGTTTACTATTCCTGTATTCTGTTTGATGCTATAATTGTTTCAAAATTTGACAGGACGAGGTGCTGTATGAGGTAAATGCAAATTCTGGAAATTGGATGATTGCTGGAAGGAAAAGAGGGCATGTATCTCTCTCCAAAAATCAAGGTATATCCATCTAGAACATAATTTTCATCAGGATATTTCCTGCAGGAACTACCTGTAATATGCCAATGCTTTTATTGGTATTTGAATTTCTTTCTTATCATGATAGGTGCAAGGATAATTATCACTGTATTATGCATGCCACTAGTTGCTGGTTATGTGCGTCCTCCTCTACTTGGGCTGCCAGAAATCGACGAGGCAAATATAAGGTGCAAACCTTCTGGGCCACATCTAGTTTGTGTTTTGCCACCAACACTCAGCTCATCCTTCTGCATTCCAGTTAATTCATGATCTTACACGGTGTTTCTACTCAAAGCATGGTATTGAGATTGTTCCATAGACGGTTTCAAATTTTTTCTAGTTTCTTTGAGAAATAGGAAAGTGTATTCTTCAACTTATCATTACATGAAAAATCTCTTTTAGTTAGATATGTGTTGCTTAAGTATTCTGAATCAGTGTGTTGGCACTCTGGTTTATCATGTACAGTAGAATTTTGTGCTCTTCCTTGTACGATAGATAAAGAAACCATATCATTATTGTCTCATTATACTATAAATGATAAAAATTGGTTGGAATCATAAACATTTGAGTTTTACATTCTTTTTTAAACTTGTAAATAATACTACATGATAATAATTTTTCATATGTCAGCAATCACTCGACTTATATAATTTTATTCCCCAACAATGTTGCTGACTGGCTTTCGTTATTTTCTCTTCCAATTTTTTCCAGCAAGTATTTATATCTGATGACCTCGTATATTAGTAAATTTAATTATTTTTTCTCATGATGTCATTTATAAAATATCTCGTAAGTTTTAATTTTTTTAATAACTATTTTTTGGGTATGGTTTTTAATGACTATTTTATTCTTTTGTAACATTTTTTCGAATAGTACTTTTGAAAATGTTTATTTTTTAATGAGACCAAGTAAATCAACTACATGTGTCAAAAAAATTTTTAAATCAACTACATTTTTATATGTTTCTTAATAAGTGTCGATTTAACTATTGTTTGTAAACAAGATAGGAGGGAGAATAAATTCGGCAGGCAAATCTTAGCAAACAATTTGAAATTGTCTTGCTTTTTGAAAGGTTATATTTTGGGTTTGTCCAATACACTCCATGTGTTACTCGCAAGCCCCTATGGAAACCCGGAATTATCCTTTCGCGTCGTCTGGAAATTAAAATTTGGATGCATTCAAATACAACAAATCTCTTTATAAAAATGTACTCTCATCCAAGTAAAAATATATTGAAATTCAGATTCTAATCTCTGAATGCACCTCTATCCAAGAATAAAATTACCTATTATGCCTGTGTGTATGTGATGACAAAGGGGTGAATTTGGATTTTAATATTAGAACAAAACCCATGATCGAATTACCTATTCTGCTTGTGTGTATGTGATGACAAAGAGGTGAATTCGAATTTTAATATTCGAACAAAACCATGACCAAATTGTAAGTATTGTCTAGTGTGTATTTCATTACAAAGGGGTTAATTCAAATTTTGATATTTGGACAAACCCCGAAAATAAATGGTAGATATTGTTTGGGTTAGTATTTCATAACAAATAGGGTGAATATGAATTTCAATATCTGAACAAACCCCTAGACCAAATTGTAAGTATTGCTTGGATGTGTATTTCGTAATAGATGGGTTGAAACCAGATTTTATTATTCAGACAAACCCTGAACAGTATTATGAACCCTTGAACAATATTATGAACCATACATTATTCACTCAATAAACCATACACCTAAGTCATTCATAACTAAGAATAAATTTTCATAACTAATGCGTAAACCAAACATCAGTTATACACCATTCAAAATATTTGCATTTCGTGTCTTTGATAATATTGCCTATAAAGTGACCCTCTTAAGAGTGTCTTTCTGAAACTCTCCTCTAGCTATGACATCTGTCATAATAGCAACAATATAATGACATATATGCAATACACCCACGACATAGTTCGCCCTTGTCTGTTCCTCTTCTAGTAACTCCTGATGAGTTAGAGAGACCTCCATGTGGCTCTAGTTTCATGTAAGGATGAGACACTTTATACTGTTAAATGTAATCATATATCATACTCCATGGACGGGAGATAACACACTACGTATATCCTTTGGCACTAGATGCTTATGGTAGCCCGCAAATATCATATCAATATCTTTGCGGAGGACAATGACATGAGCAACAAATATGAGATCCCTAGGTATACCATGCAAATACCTGAACTACCGTAGTGCTTGCTCAAGTAGATGTAGGTACATAAGTCGAGACCCAGAAGGCAGTCATTTAGAGTACTAGGATATCACCTTCAAGGGCTGTGTCTGACGGTGCTCATCGTATGGTATGAAACAAATATCATCAGGCAGGATACACTCAAGAGCAAGTTGGGATGACTCGGTCGCTAAATATCCTCTGAGTGATATAATTAAGCACGCACGTGGCGAATCATCATTGTAGTCTTCAACATAGTCCCAACGACGATACATGGAAAATGATGAAGGATCCATGCTTGAAAAAATGAATCTGATGAAATATGTGTAAGGATGTAACACAAGTATTATGAAATTAATATCAGTAAGGGTGTAAATAAATTACCTGAAATAGATAGTTACTTCATGTCATCTGTCTTGTCTTTCATAAACTACCTTCATCTAACTTGGAGTAAATGTAAACCCAATAAGATGTCTCCAATTGTACTCGTGAATCCTCCCCAAGTCCATGAAGTATTTAATATAGACAACGTCGACATAAGCCACACTTTTGTCCAAGAATATGCCCGTCCCAACCAAAATATGGAAGTATGTCCTCAATGCACATACTCTATGATAGGAAACCTATGCATCATCACCCACAACATCCACCACTGCATTCAGGTGATCACTATAGTTTTCCATCAGGAATGAAAATTTAGCATGCCATTCTCTAGTGTCTTCTATCTCCCTTTGGGCTTTACCCGGTGAACTCCTAATTGTGAGACTATAAGTTCGACTACCTCATGAATAAAAATTATAGAGTGATCTAACAATCTTTCTGTCATCGAAAGATGTAGCAGGCACAATACATCATTAAGAGTTAGAATCATCTCACCGTTAGGAAGATGAAATGACGACATCTCTACGTGCCATCTCTGAACAAATAGAGACACTAGACCATGGTCAACGTAACTATATCCAGTTCACACATCATATTTACATCATATTTTGCATGCATATTTTCACACATCATATTTTGCACGCAAGGTTTCTCCATATAATACTATATAGACGATTCCTCGACTTATCTATAAACCTTATTTCACATTCATACTTTTAATGTAAGGTGTATTTGAATAACATTATCCAGACAAATCCCCGAATAAACTAATAACCAAGTTCAAACATCATATTTTGCACACATGGTGCATATGGATAACATTATCAAATCAAACCCCTGACTCAATAGAAACATTTTATTCAAATAACAATGAATTGTTTTAACATACATAAGTCAAATATTTTTAACACAAAAAACAAGATATTATACATGATTGTAGATTTTCTTAATATACATAAGTCGACTAATAAAACAAGATATCCATCTAACACTCCTTAGACAAATGTAATAAATCATAACTCAAAATATTTACAAAATTGCAAATTGCATATAACTACTGAGTCTGGTGCACACCCCTGTTCCTCCGGTGCCTCAAATACTAAAGTGCACCCCGTGCCTCTTATGACATTGCCTGTATGGTTTCCAACTAGGGGGTCTTTCTGAAACTTTCCTCTATTGGTGGAAAAATCGCTAATAGTGACGATATGAAGGCATTTGGGTAAGACATTCGTGTCATGGTCCACCTTAGCCATTTCCTCCTCTAAGATCTCTAGATGAGTTGACCTTGAGGGATCCCCGTCTGGTGTTGGCTTCATATACAGGTGGAACAATGTGTAATACCATTGTACGTAATAGTATAACGTACTATATGGAATAGCAGTTGGGACACTACATACATCCTCGAGTACCAAATGCTCATGGTACTACACTAATATCTAATCAATATCTCTAAGATACACTATGGAAGGCACAAATAATTAGGTGCCCCTTGGGATATCATGCAAATACTCGAACAACCCTAATACTCGCTTAGGTAGATTTGGTACTCTAGTTGAAAACTGCAAGCAAGGAAAACATAGTACCAAAAGATATCCACTAAAGGTTGAGTATGACAGTACTCAACGTATGATGTGAAACAAACATCTTACGCCAATATATGGTCAATAATGTGTATGTATGACTCAGTCACGGGATTTCCCACATGTGGATTAATCAGGCAAGCATGCTCCAACTCTTCATCATAGTCAATAATAGTCTGCCAGTTGAAGATTTTAGGAAAATCCTAGAGAATCCATGACTAAATATGATTCAGATAAAAATAATTAACATGTGCAAGAAAATTTTCAAAAATGCTATAAGATTAATAAGCTACATGTGTATATATTATTTGAAAAAGACAATTGTTTCCTGCCATTTGTTTTGTCTTCAAATAACTTGCTTCATATAGTTTGAAGTACAAGTAGACTAGACAAGATGCTCCCCAATTATACTTATGAATCCTCTCAAGATCTATGAAGTAATTAATATAGAAAACGTCAACATAGATCGCATTTTTGTCCATACAAAAAACAAAAAATATATCCTTAATGCACAATTTCTATGATAAGAAACCACTACATCATCACCAACATGAGTAACAACGAAATTCAAATGGGCTATGTAATTATCCCTTATAAAGGAATACCATACACATGATCCTTGCGTTCAGACAATTTTCTCTTGGGCATCACACAATTTAACTCATAGGTATGTAATCATTAGGTTTAGTACACTAGGTCTTAGAATTCGAGCGCAATCCAACAATGTGCCTATGATAGGAAGATGCATGGTCAATGTAATCAAATCCAATCATATAAACATACTTCAGTCCAAATGCTTCTAATACATGCTGAAACCATGTTTCATGATGCTGCCGCAATTGTATTATCTTCCTATAATGGTTAATACACTTTAGTGTTTTACGAAATTGCAAAAATTAATTCCTCTTCGTCAGATGATTAATGTTAATATAAATATAATAAATTAGATGTTTAAAATCACAAGCAAATATTTATTTTACTTCTCTGTTCCAAAGGAGAGCAGCGACCTGCATATAGTGGAAGTAGTGGGATGTCTGATGACCTTCCAGAAAATTCCTCAAGTACAAGAGGAACATGTGTGGAAGCAGAAACACAGATGCCCGAGGTCTGCCATGAGACCATAATCCCCGATCTTGTGAAGATGGTCCTTCATCGGTGCTAGATGGTTTCCCTACTTCACACTCATCCCTAGAAGATTCAACTTTCTCTCTATGAGCTAGTGCATGATGTGATAATTACCATGTAAGCATTTTTGTAGTTCATCATATCAAAATACAAGAGACAATATGAGTAAACATATCAAAATTATTATCCATCTTTTCTCCAGAGATGTCTCAAGTCTTTAGAGGTCATGTGTACATTATCCATATTTTAACCACGACAACGCAAACATAGTTTCTATTTAATCGTGACAAATATTTTTGAGCCCTATTTAACCACAATTTAAACGTGATAAATTTTGAGC
Source organism: Vicia villosa (assembly GCF_029867415.1). Taxonomy (NCBI): domain Eukaryota; kingdom Viridiplantae; phylum Streptophyta; class Magnoliopsida; order Fabales; family Fabaceae; genus Vicia; species Vicia villosa. Next base: position 204,300,855 of record NC_081181.1, read on the forward strand.
CATGTACGATAACCATCCTTACACGCCCTAAAAATGACCCCTTTTTTTTGGTATTGCTATTGGTCATACACATACATACACTTATCAAACCCAATAAAAAATTTTTATCTTGAGAATTTTATACACTACTAATAATAAATGGTGGTTGTAATGTTTTCATCATTTTAATTATGCAATTCTCACATACTGCGCTTCTATATTAGAAAAAACACTTCATATTACTTACTGCGGCGTTAAATTTCTCCAATAAAGAAAAAAAACTAAGTTTTATGATTAGTATGGAATTGATTAGTTCAGATTCACCGGATACAACCATGTAGAAAATTTCACTGATTGAATTTTTGAGATTAAAGGCATGCTGTTATGTTATTTGTCAAAACATAACGTCATCCTGATTATATCGAAGCTTTGAAATTAAGAACAAGAAGAAGGACACTTATCAAACCCATCATATTCTATTTTCCAGAAATAATTTGTAACAAGCTGATGCAGAGGATTAAAACTAAAAAAGAAGGTCCCACCGAGAATTGAACTCGGGTTACTAGATTCAGAGTCTAATGTCCTAACCGCTAGACCATGGGACCTTGTTGTATGTCGCGTTATAATAATTATATATATTTGAAACTAATATGTATAGAAACTCTATAAGCATATCATATTTTATTTATTTTTAGCTCCTTTATTAAAAGCCACGCTTAACCTTTTTAACAAAGAATTAAATTTGCTAATAGAAAATATTTGATGAACCATCATTCGTATTTTTTTTGAGAGGGATTGAAAACAAAAATCATATAATTTTAAAAATAAAATATTTATTTATCTTTTATTTTACGAGTAAACCACCAAATTTGTTCATAAATTTATAAAATGCTCTTAAATATAGATCCATAAAATTTTGAATATTTCACAAAAGTTTTCAATTGTCAAATTTTATTCACATTAATCCTTCAATAATAATGTTAGAGAATAAATTCGACAATAAGAGACCTTTGTGAAGTATTGACAAAATAAAAGTTATGGGAATTCTATTTTGTGATAGCCTCCACACAAAGAGAGATAACTTTAGCCAAAGAATTTGAAAATTTCTTCACCCACCTCCTAACCTTCTTGCTCACCCCTGGTGAATTTACAACACTACCCCTTGTTTCGGAAGTTCATTTCTCAAAAAGGTATTTTTTTTGAAAAAAAGGTGTTTTCGGAAATGTATCTCCGAAAACGTGTTTTTTTTAATATAAAATATTGATTTCGGAGATGCATCTCCGAAATAAAGTTACATTTTTAGAAAATGTGGTGTTTCGGAAGTTCATCTCCGAACGCACCCCCTTGGAGAAATTCGGAAATGAACTTCCGAATTTATGTCTGGACAGAAGAAAAATGGAAAACAACAACGATTCGCTTTATTTAATCGGGTGAAGATTACAACGATAATATTACTGAAAATTAAAGTTACATATTGTTGAACACAGGTAGGTGGGGATGAGTCAACATTTTGATTACGTCGTCCGCCGATCTTTGAAGTTTCGCGTCCAACTCGATCGGGCCTTTCGAAGAAAATCAGTCGAACGTTGTCCACAAAACCGCTAAATCTTCGTCGTTCTTGATCTCAAAAGGTGTGAACTTAATGCCTCCCTCGTCGTTAAGCGATGGCGAGCGGTACTCGAGCTTGACAACCTTTCGATTCTCGGGATAGCGCAAAAGCGTGTTGAGCGACGGTATCAACTCCGCAAACGGCGTGTCGCACGAGAAGCGAAATTGGAACGGCATCGGGTAGCCGGTTTCAAAGTAGACGAATGCTAGGTGGGGGTAGGTTTGTGTCATTTGTGTTTTGTGGTGTGAAGAGGATGAAGAAGAGTGTGTGGTATTTATAGACTTATTGGAGCATTGATGGCCCAACAAACCTTATCCTGCCTCAGGGGACATTTCAGAAATGAACTTCCGAAAATAGGAGGCAGACAAGCATATTTCGGAAGTTCATTTCCGAATTATGCAGAAACAAACATAAACTTTGCATTTTGTTGATTGCTTAGTGTGTTGTGTAAATTGAACAAATGAAATTGACATTAAACATAAATTACACAAAGATGACATAAAACATACTTATATTATATATGTATTGAATCGGTCCGATTTTACATGATAAACAACAATACATACAAAAAATGATCGTTACAAACAAAAACGATCCGGAACGAACTAAAATTCACCGAACCAATCGGTGGATCCTAAGTCCAAAATAGGCACGTCCTTCGACCGCTCTCTATTTTGCTCGCGCTCTTGGCTCATCATTTCTTCAAACTCCGCCATTCTTGAAACGAAAGGATCCGGCCAAGTCTCCGCCTCATTTGAATGATGTGCGGTCCATTGACAACAAGTAGCCGGTATAGGACACCCCGGTTTCAAAAACACTTGGACGAAGTGCCGCGATCGTAGATACCCGATGCATATGATCCGGCCCGACGAGTCTAATGGCGGTCGACTATGAAGTGGAAAGAAAGTCTCACTTAGTCCAAACCTCGTCAAATCGACGCATACAATATCATAAGCACTTGCTATTAGATGACCCATATCGGGGAATGACATCCACTTCGAGACCGGAGCGATACCGGTAAGTGATGGAACAAGTGAATCATGAATTTTCGCAAACTTTTCTTGATTTTCATATAGTCGGCCGTAGATGTCCCGATACGAAGTCAACTCCGCAATGAGTTCCCGTCGGACTAAAGTGTGATTATTTTCCCCTTTACCGAGCAAACCCGCAACGGCCCGATATCTACAATTGCCGTCGCCGCCAACATCAACGATGTTATCGATATATTTGTGCATAAAAAGTGGCATCTCATCAATGTAGACAATTGGTGATTTTTTGATCGGCGGTGTGCGAGGTGGCTTCGAAATACGGGCTCCTTTGTTACCACTACACTTAGACTTCGATGTCTCATGAATTTCCGGGAACGATGCATCCATATGTTCAAAATAGGAAGGAGATCGTTTTGTTGACGTGTCATCTTGTGTAATTTTGGACTTTTTCGGTGCACCTTTCGTTTTAACCGGTTGAGATGGCGGTTTCAAATCGGTGGTCTCCGGAAATGCGATCTTTCGCAATTGTTCTTTTATGTGCATTTTTGTTGTGTCGTCCGCTTTAGCAAACTTCTCCATTATCACTTCCAACTCGTCGGAGATGGTGATTTTGGAGTCATTTTCTTTCGGCGGGTCAAAATCATCAAAACGAAGTTTCTTCCAATGTCGGCTACCTCATCCATGCGTATGGGTGAATTCAAATTTTTCTTTTTTGCAAGTATACAAGCACACGGAAGGCCATATGTAGTTCTAATGGTGCACCCAGATAATGAACTATCCGTCCCCGTGGTCTCCGACCGCTTAGCTTCATGAAACAAAAAATTCAAACCCGTTCGAGATATGTTGTAAATCAATTGGGAGAATAGAATTTGGCCCTTATACCGGTGTTCCATAACCGTCTTGCTCCGACCGAATGATGTTTGAATTTCATTGTGTTGATTTTCAAGCATTTGGTTCACGGTGTCCCATCCGCGACACAAATCTCCCTTGCTATCACCCAACCACCTCTTGAAGACCGCATGTGCGGATTCAACTCGGTTAGTCGTGGTGCAACCAAGATGTCTAACCCGATTTGTCCAAGCGTACACGACTTTTTCTCTAACTTTGTCAAGAATGGTGGATTCGATGTAATGACAAAAAGTCTTAATGGAACCATACAAAGACCTAAAGTGTACCAATTTCTTGGTATAATCCTCTTCGGAGTATGCATCCAAAATTCCCCTCCATGCCGACATTATCCTATCAACCACAACACCGGCTTTGACAACTTTACCGTTTTCATCAGGCCTATCTTTTGTCCCAACCGCGGGTTTCAACTTGCTTCTCACGTTGCAAGTTATGTGATACCGGAAAAGTAAAGCGGTAGATGTCGGGAACACGGTATCGACCGCATTCATCAAAGCGTTATCCCGATCGGTGACAATGACGTTTGGCATAACCTCTTGATCAAATAACAAAGACTTGCAAATTCCCAAGGCCCACGTAAAGTTGTCTTCTTTTTCACACTCCAAAAAAGCAAACCCCACCGAATAAGTCTTGTCCGTCGAGGTCACACCGACGATCTCTAGAAGAGGAAGCCTATACTTGTTTGTCTTGTACGTCGAATCCATAACAAGAACGGTTGGAAATGTGTTGAATAATTTGATACTTTCGGGATGAGTCCAAAAAATATCACGCACCGTAACTTTGTCCTCGGAGGTTCGGAAGCTTGAAACATAATTGTTATCGCCTAGTAGTTTCAAAAGTTGTTGCATTTCCGACCGAGGGCCCATATTCAAAACCTTGAGATTGTGCCGTTCATTGTAAATTTGCTTGATATTTGAAACGCTATCCGGTTTCTTACGCTTCAAATCGGCAAGTATGTTGCGAGGCGCCACTTTGACTATCGTTAGGTCCGATATTACATTCCTCTCTTCGCGGAACAAACGACACGCCATTGGATGCCCGTGTAACTTGACATCCAAGGCATGATTATGCATTCCACAAACTACGGTTAACCGCCACAAATCATCAACCCTCCGAGTGGCACTCAACTTAAACGGACACCCGCACTTTCTCGATCCCGTGTTCTCGTGTTTTAGCACCCGGTTTGATTGTACATAACTACCACCCCGTTCGCAATTCAAAACAACGAAAGCTTTCCGCCTACTATTTCCGTTGTCCGACCTTAAAATAACAATTCCAAATCCATGTTTGTTAGCTTCCTTCCAAACCCAATCAATCAATTGTTCGCGACTACCGAAGCTCCAATCATTTGTAAAATGTTGCCGAACATCGACCGCATTGATCATAGGAGTAACGTCAATAACCGGATCGTTATTAACGTTGACAATTTCCGGAACTAATACTCCATCGTCTTACACAACGTTGTCCGGATGCACCATACCTAACAAATGAATAAATTAGCAAAATTGGCCAAAACTGTTTTTTTTTAAACTGCCAGGGCATATTTCGGAAGTTCATTTCCAAATTTTTTTAGGTAATATATTTCGGAAATGAACTTCCGAACCATATCAGTTTTCAGCATAAATTTGTTGAATCAATGTAGTGAAATAGGGGATGAAATGAGAGATGTTTACCTGAAATTGTAGCTTTCTATGCTCCCTTTAACGTGATCAACGGTTTGAAACTTGATTTTAGGGCGAAAAATTGATGGAGATTGATTGGGTTTTAGAGAGGGTTTTGAGAAGTTTTGGAGAAAAATGATGAAATAGTGAAGGAGGGAAATTTGTATATGCAGCAACAGTTTCGGAAATGAACTTCCGAAAATATGCACGGATTTTGAATTTTTTTTGACTTCGGAAATGCATCTCCGAAAACACCAAAAAATTGGTGTTTTCGGAGATGCATTTTCGAAGTCAACAAAAATTCAAAAAAAAAATATAACTTCGAAGATTCATCTCCGAAGCAGGGGTAGTTTAGGTTTTTCGCTGGGGGTGACCCCATAGGGAGGTGGGTAAAGAAATTTTCAAGAATTTTACTCCACGCAAAATCAAAGAAGACCTCTTAGTACTAGAATCTGACATCAACATACTAAAAAATTGTTACCAATTTTTTTTACTAAGTCTATCTATTCATTGTGTTTCCAGCTAAACCGTTCAATCAAAGTTGATTTAAAGAAGACCTCTTAGTTTTGATGATAATATAATGTAACATAAAAATTATTATCTAATATGTGTTACATGCATAGAAAGCAATTAAATAGATTATAAGTAATCTATCTTTGGTAAAGAGTAAGAAAATTTTGCTTTTAATAAATGATTATTTGGTCTCAAGATGAATGAAAGATATCTTTGATTGTTTGGTTTCAAGATGAATCTGAAATATATTGTCTCACATATTGATTGTTTGGTCTCAAAATGAATATGAAAGATGTCATCGGACACATTGATCGTCAAATATCTTGGTATAGTATATGATAAAGTATCATTTGGGCACGTGTCATTAAGACTTCACTCTCTTTCCTTTTAGTACACAATCCTAGATTTTTTTCTATACATTTAATTATTATTTTTTTACGGGTACCAGATAATTTCTATTAAAAAAATATAAATTTAAAACAAATGCACGTCCCATACCAGAACCCGTGCGAACGCACGGGTTTGTTACTAGTTCTTTGAGCATGAGTTACTCAACTAATCATTATGTTCTTCTGGACAACTCAACACTACAATTCAACATTTTGATCCTATGCTAGAAAATCAAGTTGATATCCATCGATAATTTTTATTAACCGGCGACCAATTAATAAAGATTCTAGAGATTTATTTTTTAAAGAATGACTTAGATGATTTCTGTTCAACGTAAATAATTAAAATTTGAAAGACAACTAAACAATAGCATACAAGGTACAACAAAGGTATAAGTTGCGCCCAACAATATGGTACAAAGCAATGTGCGACAATTCCTATTGCGAGTACAAGTTGCGCCAAACAATATAGTACAAAAATTACAACGACTCCTTTAACAATGTTCATCTTAAGCAACACTTGGAAGATATATATTTTCCATTTCTCATTGTTTTGTTTATTTGCTACGAAGGCATCACTTTTTGCTGTCTGGGAAGATCTTGAAAATATTCCACCTTGAGAATGCCTCTCTAGCCCCAAAATAATGAATCGTCCACCGCCAATTTCTAGCCTGTTTATATGGCTTTTGAGAATACTTTGCGGAAAGTGGAGTATTTTTACTCTCCTCTGCATATTTCGAGGGAGCAAGTACAACTGAACCATATGCTTAAAAATGGAAAAGTAGTTTCACTTAGGGATTAGTTGTGTCCATATCCACCTTTTTTTGTAAATGTAATGCCCTGAATTGGGAAGTTTGAATAAATAAATTTGATATTAAGATATTGCTTTAACTTGTTTAAGGTGTATGCGCTAGATCCCGAGTTAATTGCTCCGAGCTTTACATTAACTTACAAGGTTTTTGCTTTAATTTTATTGGACGTATCTAGGATTGTGCCCGTCTAAGGGTTGACACCCTCCCCCTATTTGAAAACTTGGTCCGATGTTGATGTGTGGTAAACCTACCACGACATTTGGAGTGGATAGCTACCGAGGGGGGTGCCTATTATATCCGTTTTCCATTTTATTTGAGTGTGTGTTTTACATCGCGGGGTTTTGATTGCTTTAATCACACACCTATGATATTTATGATAGCATCCATGAGTATTTGTGCTAGGGCTTCAATATTCTTAGGTCGTATCCTAGACTAGTTGTTACTTGTCATGTTCACAAAGAAAAAAGGTATTTTAGAACTTACATTTATTTCATTAAGATGGAAATATTGCAGTACACTTTGGTGAGTTAATCAATTATACAAAGAAATAACAACCTAATAAGGTTGTAAACATAAGCAGGTGATCCTGCTGGCACTTATACTCCATGTTTTGTATCTTGTTGGATCAACATTATTGCTTACTTGCCCGTCATGACATATTCTTCCTATGGGAGACAAGATAGATGTCCATGCTCCTTAGATGGAAGGTGAGAGAATCTACGTTGGTTTCCATGTCCTTGACCTCTCCTTGGTCTTGTTACAGCGCCTGGTATATCTTTTTTCCTTATTCGAGGTCGACAATAATTGTGATCGAATCGCCATGAAGATTGTTGAATTTTAGTGTGAAATGAATCGGGAACTCTAGTTCCCTAGTTTTTCCACAAAAGGTCTCTCGAGTATGCAATTATAAACACTCTTGCAGGGAACCACAAGGAACAGTGAGTCCACAGTCCTAACGTCTTTTCCTCCTCCCTTGGGTATCATTACCTCAATATATTCCCAAGGGCGAGTTGTTGTGTCGTCGAATGCTTGCAATTCAGATCCTTCATATGGCCACAAATTCTCCTTCTTCAGGCCCATCTTTTCGAACAAATCTAAATACATTATACTGTCGGAGCTGCCACAATCGATTAGCATTTGAGATACATCGAAGTGGATGGTTGTGGCAGTTATGAGTAGAGGAAATATATCATTCAAGACTCCTCTCACTTTCTCGGTATCCCTGAAACCGAGCATTGGTCTATTCAGGGTCTTGGATAAGGTGCTCCAATCTTTCTTAAGAACAACCATAAATTCCACAATCTTCATCTTCATTAGCGTGGTAGTAATTCAAACAGTTAATATCGTGTTGCAAATGCTTGTCGCAATCTCCCTTCGCGTTGTACCCCTTCAGCTTTAATGGGTTTTCCAGTGATTTTGGTATCCGGTTGTCAGCTGGTTCTTCATCGGTGGTTTCTCTACTTGTTCCTCAAGTGGAAAAAGACTACCTCTGATTCCTCTTGAAGTGTTAGATGGAATCTTATGTTTTTGGATCTTTTGTTCAATTAGTTGTGAGTTTTTATGTTAAACCATATTGTACATGTTGTTCAACAGTTCGTTCGCTTCTTGCACGCTTAGATTGACTTGAAAAAACGAGAATCTAGGAAGCCATTTTGGTCCTGGTACTACTTGCGGTGCCAGAGGCCTAAATGATGGTCCACCTTGCTGTATCTTTGGAGAGGAACGATATCTTGATGCAGCGGATTGCTTGCGAGGACTTGATCGCCTCCATTTTTATGAGGAGGTGGTGTATTTCTTTCGGCTTGAGTAGTTGCGGCAGCTTTGTGCAACACTGTCGAGTGAGCGACCTTTGAACCTACCATTCTTGGAGAATTTAGAAATCAGGAATCTAAGAAACTGATGATCAGAGTTGGCTACGATTGGAGTAGATCAATGACATAGATCTTGTGGTTGGTTTGAATTGAAGAAGTTTTGGTTCCATGAATTGAGATTTGGATATTCAAACGCGGAAAATGCGGAAATCAAATGTCGGGATTCCCACAGGCGGCGCCATTTTTATGTTAGAGAACTTGAATTGATTGGAGAATGGATGTTGCGAGATGCGATAATGGACTTGAGCTTTTGATGGGGGTGAGAGAGAGTGACATGCAAGTTTAACATTGCAACACGCAAGCCAGTATGTGAGTAAGATGGGTGAAATTTTTTTAAATTTGAATTGTATACTTGGAAAATGACGTGCTTTCCCTTTATATAGTGAAGTGGTTATAACAAATCGCTATTCTTCAAGTGTGGGATGCAGGAAACTATTAGATGGATCTAAATCCAAATCTCCTGTACGCTGCTCTAGGATAACACTCCTACCCTACGAATAACTTGGTGATTGACTGCTTTCTCTATACTGTGACTATAAAGTTTTGTGGCTTGCACGAACAACTATAATTCTCAAATATTTTATCATATTTGATAGAAGAAAAGAATACCAGCAACCCTAACTATTGTTCATTCAACATAACACAATTTTTTTGTTTTATGTGGTGCAATAAAAGAGTACAATTGGAACAAGTAAAAAATGCAACTCTCTCCTTTGTTTCTTCTCCTATGTGGGAAGACTATAAAAGTGTTGGAGTTCAAAGACTTTAATTCTCTCTTTCTCTTTCTCACCAAAACCAGGCAAGAGAAGTTATGGTCTTCTTTTTTATCTCTCCCTCTTCAACCTCTCCTCCATTCCATGCCAATCAGATCAGTAATGCTAGCTACTACTATAAGATAAATATAGGAGACACATGAAAAGGTGATGCATTTGGAGTTTTGTGTTGTGTAATAATGTAAAGTAGATAGATGCTCTAATGGCTTGATGGTTGTGATTGTCATGATTGCTTAATTATGACTCATGAGTGCTCGCTTCTGTTTCGCAAGTTGCCACACCAAATTATTCATTTTCATATCCTTATCCATTTTGTTTCACTTCAATTTTTAATAAAACAAGAGACTTGGACTTCAATGTGTTTCAATATAAAAAGTATTATAGTGAGCTTTGTGATTTTTTCAATACATATCCTTATTTATAGTGAGCACTTGGCAACTTGCTTAAATAGATGATGAGAGACTATTTGTCAATGCTATACAACACATTGTGCATATAGAGACGAAAATACTCCATGTATAGGACTTTTATTAATAATTTTTTTATAGTCTTTCAATCAATTTTAAAAAATCAAAAGGTAGACCAATTGGTTCTAGCAGAATTATTGATCTAACTAATGAAGACATTTGTGCTTTTTTGGATCTTTCATGTATGATTGGTCAAATATTGTTTATCTGTAACCAAGAAATTGAGGACCCCGTTTGGATGGTTTTTAATTCTGTTTAGAAAGTTGGAAAAAAAAAATTCCATCCAACAATAAATATATTAAATCATAAAAATAGTGAACAATGACAAAAGAAAAAAAAGACCAGCTTTGACACCACTAATTTGCAAATAATATGTGAATCAACATCAAACAATTATATAACAACTATCGATAGAATTATTTTGAAAGAAATTATTGCATCAAAGTGCATCTAACACCTTACTCTTACACATAAGAATTTTGGGTTATAACCATTTTTTAATTAACAAAAGTTATGGTGGTCTAATTGTTATTAAATGTATGAGTGAAAGCATATGTTATAATGGTTATTGTGTAGACACAATATTTTAATTTAATGAATGGTCAAATTAGAATATTAAAATTGAGTACTAGTTTTAAGGGAGTTATATATGAGTTATGATCTACATTTGTAAAATATAATTAATATGATTTATTAGATATTCTATATTCATCTCTATCAGAAAAAAATCAAGAAATTCTAATATACTCTACAAATCGGAAGATCACATACCCACAAACCTTCAACGATTCCAATAAAAGACTCGTATATGCTTCCGCTCTCATTCTTATTTTGTATTCGGGTATCTTTTGAAATAAGGGTTCTAAATTTAAGATTTATTTTGATGTTTCAATAAAAACTAATGTTTATATGTTGTAATGCTTTTGGTCTTATTTGATGTTGTCTTCATGAAATTTGTGTTGGATTGCATGATCGTGCCCCTTAGTTGTTTCATCCATTAATTTTGGAATAATTTCGTTCAAGATTTGTCTACGGTTTGTAATTTTATACAAAGTTTAACATTTTAAGTGAGTCAATTAAATTAAAATGTCACCAAAGTGAACTTTTTTTTAGATTGCTTATGAGAAATGTTAAACGTTTTTCTTTTGTGTGTATGTTTATCCATGCGAGTATCAATTGACCCAAAGGACAATTAACGTTTGGCCGAATTCATACATATTGTGATGTTAAACATGTGATAATTATAAGGTTTCACATGTGAATGATAAATCAAACCAAAGAGGAATTTATTATTTGACATGTTTTATTATCAATGTTTGACCATTACAACTAGAGTACCACCACCAGTAGTTAATATAAGTTCCCGAAGACTCGATATTGATGGTGCACTAGGTATCTTAAGATGAGTTTATGCTATTATTTAAACATATTGATGATTCAATTTTTATTTTAAATGAGTATATTTATAATGTTTATTTTTTTTCTATATTTTCAGTTACAATTGCTTCGATATCTGCTAGTTTGAATTCGGCTCCTGTCTTTAATGAGACAAATTTTAAGGTTTGGAAAGAGAACATGAAAATTGTTCTTGGTTGCATGAATCTTGACCTTGTATTAAGGATGAAACAACCACCTTCTCCTACGGAATATATTACCTCTAAATAGAAGAAATATTATGGGAAGCGGGATCACTCTAATCGCATGAGTCTCATGATCATTAAACGTGACATTCCTAAGGTCTCTAGGGGTACTTTCTCGGAAGATATAACAAATGCCAAAAAAATTGCTTGCTAAAATTAAAAAGTGCTTCAAGAAAAGTAATAAAGCAGAAATAAGTACTCTTCTTCAGAACTTGATTTCCATGATATATCAAGGCAAAGAAAATATAATGGAATACATTGTGGGCATGTCAAACATTGTTTCAAAACTTAAGGCACTAAAGCTTGAGCTGTTATAAGACTTACTCATTCATTTAGTAATATTTTCTCTTCCTTCACACTTCAGTCAGTTTAAGATATATTACAACTGTCAAAAGGAGAAATGATCTCTTAATGATTTCATTTCATTTGGTGTGCAAGAAGAGGAAAGGATGAAGGAAGATAAGACAGAAAGTGTTAATTTTATTGGCACCTCTAAAGATAATGGCAAATGAAAGAAAACTAATGAGCTAATGAATGAAGCTGCAAATGTTCCAGCACAAAAGAAACAAAAACATGATGATAACTGTTTCTTTTGCAAAATTTTTGAACCTAAAGAAGAAGTGTCCTAAATATCACGCTTGGCGTGTAAAGAAAGGTACATTCCATACTTTGTCTGTTATGAAGTCAATTTAGCTTCAGTATCTAAAAACATTTGGTGGTTAAACTTTGGTGCAACTTCTAACATCACTGTTTCAATGCAGGGTTGCCTGAACTATCAAAAGCTAAATGATGTTGAAAGATACATCTATATTGGAGATGGCGAGTCGATGGAGGTGGAAGCTGTAAATAATTTTAAATTATTAATGTGAACATGATTTTATTTGGATTTGAAAGACATTTTTGTGGTACTGTCGTTTAAACGGAGTTTAATTTCAATTTTTTATTTGGACAACTTAGGTTATTAATGTTTTTTTATAATATAGAGGGCCTAAGCCTAGAGAAACAATCTAAGGAGCAATAACCCTAGGGGAAGACACTCCTCAAAACTATTCAAAACAAAGGAAGGAATATCATAAAACACGGTAAGACCTCCATTGAGGTTTTTACCAGCTTTAGGTAATTCATTAGCACACACATTTTCTTCCATATAAGTATGACTTAGCTCAACATCAACACATCTTGATAGCACATTCTGAATTTGGATATATATATATATATATATATATATATATATATATATATATATATATATATCGTTTATTTGATAATTTTCTATTTTTTTAATTTTCATTTTCAAAATTAAAATTAATTATATTTTGTCAAAATTATTTTTAATTATTTATTACAAAAATAAAAAATAGATAAAGATGTTACAGATAGAATAATACTAATTTAAAAGTAATAAAATAAGTCACTCCGAAGAAAAAAAAGTAATAAAATAAGTTAGCTTATTTGATATATATAAAAAATTTAAATAAAAATACATTTAAAAAAGAAACAGAAAAATAATGATGATTCTATTTCTCTTTTCTACTCATTTTCTTCTGCAGACACATAGCTTTAAGTTTATTTCAATTTAATTTTGAAAAAGGTTATTTATAATTGACTTAAATGCACTTTTGGTCCCTGTAAGTTAGCGAGTTTTTGATTTTTCGTCCCTGTAAGTTTTTTTTGTTTGAGTCCCTATATTTTACTTTTTTACTTGAGGTTTAGTCCTAAAGCCAAAATCCGCAAGAAAATCTGCAGGTTTCCTACGGATTTTAATTTTAGGGACTAAAACGAACGCGAAAGTGAAATATAGAGACATAGACCCCCAAAAAAACACTTACAGGGACGAAAATCAAAAACTCGCTAACTTACAGGGACGAAAAATGTATTTAAGTCTTTATAATTTGATCTGGTATCCATTCTTGAAGCTTAATAATGCATTACTGAATACTAAAATAAGTGCAATGTCGAATAATTTTAATTTCAATGAAAATAGTTGTTCCAAATTGAACAAACTGTACCTATTTCTTAATTTTTTATTTTTGAAATTATCAAAACTGCGTCGTTTTGTCGGAGGAAAAAAAACAAGCATATAACCTGCTGGTTTTTCAAAATCTCCAGTTTGTCAATTTTTACTGGTTTTGGCCGATTTTGCCTGATTCCCACTGGTTTAATAATTTACCCGATTCAGCAATCAGACCGGATCAATGACCTCTCTGATTCCCGGTTCGATCGACTTGTCTGGTCTAGTTTTTAAAACGTTAATCAAATGGAAATTTATATATTACTGTCAGTGCGTCAATTTTTTTTTGTGAGGAGAGAGAGAGAGAATGAAGAATAAAGATTGTTGTATTATTATTGTTATTTCAAACTGAATTACAATATATATATATATATATATATATATATATATATATATATATATATATATATATATATATATATAAGAGTAAATTCCTAATCAAGTAACTAACTAATTTGGGCTTGGGTTACACAACTTAGATTATACTTTCAACATATCCCCTTATAATTTAAGTTACTAAGCACTAACTAATCATAATCGATTTGAACTATTCCATATTTCTTTCTCAAAGTTATTAATCTGTCGATCTTCAATCCTTTGGTGAAAATGCTGGTCAACTGTGCTTCACTTGAGCAGTGTCTTACTTCAAGTTCACCTTAATTTACCTTCTCCATTAAGAAGTGAAATCTAGCTTCGATGTGCTTACTCCCCCGTGGAGAAATGGACTCTTTGTGAGATTTATGGTCGACTTGTTGATCTGCAGCACTAGAGGTTTCTTTACTTCGACCTCCTTCTTTTCTAGCACAAATTTGATCCAAATAAATTGACACACAACATAGGATTTTGCTATATATTCAGCCTCACATGATGATAATGCCACCACAGACTGCTTTCTCAAGCATTATGAGATTGGGGCACCAGATACTAGAAAAGAAGTAACCAGTTGTACTTCTTCGATCTTCCTTATCTCCACACCAATCAACATCATAATAACAAGTAATCGTAGCTTCTTTGCTTTCACAATATCGTGGAAACAAAATTCCATAGTTTATTGATCCTTTTAAGTATCTCAAGATTCTTGTTGCAGCAGCCTTCACGTGTGACACTCTTGGTTCACTCATGTATCTGCTCACCAATTCAATTGAGAAACCTATATCATGTTGAATATTGCACACATATCTCTGAGATCCGAGAATTTTTTTGAACAAAGTTACATTGACTCTGTCCTCCTCTCCATGCTTCTCCAGTTTCAAATTTGGTTTGGCAAGCGAAGATGTAGGATTAAAATCATCCATCCTAAATCTCTTGAGTATCTCTTTGACATACTTTTTTATGCAACACCATACCTTGCTTGGTAATTTAAAATTCTATGCTTAAGAAAGACGATAAGTTCCCCAGATCTGGCATTTTAAATTCCCTCATCATTAGCTCTTTGAAATTCGACAAGTTCTCTACGTTATTTCCAGTTACCTGTAAGTCATCGATATATAAGCAGATGATTATTATATCTTGTGCTACAACCTCAACATAGACACCATACATAGACTTAAATTTGACAAACCCCAATTCGACTAAGTATGAGTCGATCTTCTTGTTCCATGCCATAAGAGCCTGTTTGAGACCATAAAGGGCTTTCTGCAACTTGTAAACTTTCCTTGCTTCCTCATGTATCACAAAACCATGAGTTTATGTGACCTATAACTCTTTATCTAAACGACCATTCAAAAATGTTGATTTCACATCTAAGTGAAATGCCAACCAACCTTGCTTACATGCTAAGGCTACCACCAATGTGGCAGTCTCCAATCTCGAGACTAGAGAATATACTTATGAGTAGTCGAGTCTTTATATCTAAATAAGTCCTTGAGCTACTAATTTTGTCTTATATTTTGGTATTAACCCATCATCATTGTGCTTCAATTTGAACTCCCACTTCACTTTGATAGCTTTTGTGTGTGCTGGCAATTTGACTAACTCCCATGTGTTGTTTCTTTCGATTGGTTGTAACTCTTCGATCATAGTTGACTTCCACTGTTTATTCTTTAAAGCCTCACTATATTTTATTGGTTCAAGATCTGCAAGTAAAGAGAAATGAACTAATTCTCCATCTGGTGTGACTTCATCATCACCAACCACTTCATAGTCTTGAAGTCTTACTATAAGAACCTGATTAGTGATGTTCACGGTGGTAAGAGAGGTTTAGCTCACATGAGGTGAGAGACTTTGTGTTTAAACGTTATGTTGGGCCAATTATGATCTATCATCTCAACCCCTATGGTTGAGGTACTTATAGGGGCTATTGGGCCTAACGTTTATGAGACCCGTAAGAGGCGGTAACTGCTTCTCCTTGATTAGAGGAAATTATTAACTACTTATTTCCTAGGAATCTGTGGTATGACACTGTTCGTGCAAGTATTAGTGGGGATAATAATATTATACACGTCCCTCTTAAGAGAGATACCTCTACCATGTAAAGGCCACGTTCAAGGTGATGTTCATAAGGCGGGAACCCACTAGAGGACATGTGTCGCCCTTATATGGGACTTTCCACAAACATAAAGAAGAAGGTAGATGTTTACTTTCTCATTCCTCTACAATATATGTACCTAATTGACCTAATTAATTATTATAAAACCATGTTTAAAAAGAAATTCATCAAACTGACGATCCCATTACCCTGGATTTTGTTTCAACTGATACAAATATTTCTATAACAAACATACCTTACCCTTATATTCTACAAAACCTTAAGTGTACTCCAAGTAGATTGTATCTTCAAGGTTTCCATGTAATGTAGTTGTTTTAACATCCATTTGTTTTACCACATATAAAATATTTCATTATAATCAATTCCTTCCACCTAAGTAAAGCCTTTTACTACAAGTCTTGCATTAAACATAAGTTTTTCAGTTACTGTAGTACCTTCCTTCTTATTGAAGATCCATTTTCATCCAACCATCCTTTGTGTCTTAGCAAGTCTCACAAGCTCACAAGTATAACTCTTTATTAGTGAATTTATCTCATCATTTACCACTGTCAACCATCATTGACTATCTTTTCTATTGATTTCTCCTTTAAAGGATTTGGTTATGACTCTTGCAAATTTTCATCCACGTCAAAATCATAACAAGTAATATCACCATAATCTCCCTTCTAACTTTATTGTGAGCCAACTAATAGTAAGGAAATATTATAGGTTGCTCTTCAATAGTAATGGAAAAAAAGTCCCAACTATATTCTCATATATAGTCTCACAACTAGGAACATCCACCTCAAATTGGGTCTTCTTCAACATAGTTTCTAATTCTTTAAACTCTAGATGTTCGCACTTTATTCTCATACAGGTCTCATCAAAAGTAACATTCATGCTTATGATAAATTTTGATCTTCCAAGATCCATATTCCACGGTTTGTAACTTTTCACACGTTTAAGATGACAAATGAAGACACACTTTAAAGCCCTATCATCAAGTTTGTCTTGTTCGATATGAACATACACCAAAGCTACAAAATCTTCAAATTTAGTAGAATGATAGTTTCCCACTTTAAACTTTTATAGGTGTCTTGAAGTTTATTCTTATGGATAAACACCTGTTAATCAAGATGTTGTATCAACAACTTCATCCAAGTAACTTTTTTCTTGTAGCCATGATTTTCTAAAAATTTCCAAAATTTTCTAAATTCTGTCCTAAACTTGCGTATTAATTAATTCTTTTAGAATTTTGATTTACTCCAAATCTTCAAATTAAACATGATAGAAACTAAAATAAAAATAAAATGAAAAAAATTTGGTTTTATGGGTTTCCTCCCATCTATCTTGTTCAACATCATTAACTTGATATCTTAATTGTCAATTTAGGGAGGGTAATTCATGTTTATTCTACAATCATTATTCTGCATTGTTACCATATCAATTTATTGTCTCACTTTATATTTTGGTGCAATTGGGTATTGAAGCTTTACAAAATATGGTGTAATTTTATTAGGCTCCATTATTTGATTATTTCTAAACCATAACCTTTCAACTCTAAGCATATCCCTCGTTTGTTATTCCGTTGCCCAACTGATACTGTTTTCTTGTTTACTTTTAAATGGATACAAATATTCAACGTGCTTGTCCCCCGCTTTTGTCTTTGTTGGAAGTAGTAGTTCTTTCTTTCTCACATCCATAATATAGCATTTGGGACTTTCTTCACATAATTTTAGGTCATCATATACTATTATGATCATTTTGTCTTTTAATAATTGTAATTGTAGTTCATGTGTTTCTAAATAAATGTTGGCCCTTGCAGTGAGTGTGAGTGACCTATTTAAAATTATGGAGACTTATGCTTCCTCTTCTAAGAAAATAACCATAAAATCAAGTATAAAAATAAATATCCCAACCTTGAATAACACATCTTCCATCATTTCATAAAGGAATACATATGACTTGTTCGCCAATGTTAATGTCACATTCATTGGCTTTGCATATCTACCTAAGTTCTTTATAATTGAGATCTGAATTAAACTAATGCTTGCCCCTAAAATGACATAATGCACCTGAAATTTGTAAGCTTCTCATAATACTTGGAATGGTGAATATGGTGGATATGGTAATGGGCCATAAATATTGATTTTTGAGTCTTTATTTTTTTCTTCTTTCATCATATTTTCACTCAAATATATTTTCTTCCTAGCCTTTTCCGACTCTACATACTATTTCTTAACCCTCTACAATTTCATAATTACTTTCAACCTTAATTTTTTCTGATGACAACATTTGGTAGCCTTCGCCCTTTAACACTTTGGAGAATTTATTCTTCCTCAAACTAATAGTATATCACCTTTTCATTCTTCATGGGATTATCCAATGTATTTTCCTCATATTATTTAGTAGATTAGTTTACAAATTATTTTGATAGTTGTCCAATTTATGTCTTTAAGTTCTTAATAGATGCTTTGATGTTCTTGCTAGTCGTTTCTTGATCTAATTTCATATTTTTAAAATTATCACGTGCTACTTGTAAGAACAGGATTTAAGGCATCCTATATTCGAGAAGATTTTCTTGGTTGATGTTGTTGTTTATTTTGATCTTGGTGTTATTGATCGTTCTGATACTGTTGTTGTGGTATTTGTTGATATTGTTTTTTATATTGATGAGCTTGTTGATGTTGACTTTGGTATAGTTGTTGTTGTCTCTAATTTGAGTATTGATATTGTGATTGATATTGTTGCCCTTGATTAGATCCTTTCCCAGGGTTGTCACTCCACCTTAAATTTGGTTGGTTTCTCCATGCATATGTGCATGTGGTTGAAAATGGATTATTCCTTTGATAATTTCATGTGTAATTAGCTTCTTCAATGTGGAAATCTTTTGAGTTGTATTTTCCATTTTCATGACTAATGGCGCAATAATCACATATGAGAGTTTATTATACATGTTGTACATGTGCTTACCTAGTGTTGTCCCTTTTGGGTGTCTGTTAATTGTTATGTAATATCAGGTATAGTTGCATATTATTTCTTTGATGAAATAATCAACAATACCTACAAACAACACAATTTTGTTAGCCTAAAAATAGAAGTATAATATAATTTATGCCAGAAAAACTTCACATGTTAAGGAAATATGTATTGCGTCCACAAGGATTGTTTATATTCTGACAATATTTCAAAAATTATACTTGGTATCAGAAAAGTAAATGATAGAATAAAAACAGGGGTTATGTGTGGCGCAGTTGAATTGGTTTTGCAAATAATTGTAAAAATTAGCTAAAATAAACTAATGGGTCAAAATTTTGAATCTTTTGCCCTTTTTCCACATGGTTAATTCATTCTTATACCTATAATGAGTCTTATTATATAATGACTATTTTACAAAATAATTACACACGATTTCTCTTCACACAATTTGCTTCGTCTAATTACAATTCCCCAATATCTTGGGCAAAGTCACAACCAATGAAGGTTTAATCGAACGTAAAATACATATATCACGATTGAGTCTGCCCTATGTCTACCGATCACAAACAACATCCCAATAATATTCAGTTCCAACAATAAAATCCATGGTTAGTTCTCTGTTATTATCTAGATTGATCCCTCTAATTCCGTAGACGAAAAAAAACATTCATAAATTTTTTTTTATTGAGTAACTATAAGAATTTCATCATTATAGATATCAAATCTAGATGGTTCATATGGTTCACATCATTGGGAAAAAATTCATTTAATATAACTTAATCTAAAAGAACTAGTCACTCATCCTTGAATGATTTATGTCCAATATATTATAAAGAGAATAATTAAACATTACAAAAAATTAAGGATGAATCCCTAATGATGTATTTCATTCTCCCGCTTTAGAATATGTCTCATTGATCATAAAATTAAGAACTCTAATGACTAAACATGTTTTACAATTTATAGAAAAAGTATTATTCTCACAAATCAGGTTGTTTTGCCTTATAGGTGCGTCTAATTTTTGTGATGTTGTTGACGTGGCAATTTGTGAACATAGTTAATACATTGTTATTGCTTTGTACGAGTGCCACGATTTTTCTAATAGCAAATTAAAATACCGCGCTGCTTTTCACATTTTTTTCATGTGTTGATTTTGTTCTTTTCACGCTCGAAATAGTGTCACTTTACTTTATAGTCACAAATTTTTGCTTCATTTTACAATTTTGTTTCATTCTTATATATATATATATATATATATATATATATATATATATATATATATATATATATATATATATATATATATATATATATATATATATATATATATATATATATATATATATATATATATATGAATCATTTGGTATATCACATTTTTTTTCATGTGTTGATTTTGTTCTTTTCACGCTCGAAATAGTGTCACTTTCCTTTATAGTCACAAACTTTTGCTTCATTTTACAATTTTTTTCATTCTTTATAAATATATATATATATATATATATATATATATATATATATATATATATATATATATATATATATATATATATATATATATATATATATATATATATATTGTCAAGCTGATTTTTCTTACTGAGTTACCCTTTTTCCTAAATAACTGAATGTTAACTAATTAAGTTAGTTACTATTTTTTGTTTTAGAAAAGTGGTTACTTGGTAGTTAGTTAGTTAGTTACAACTACCTTCCTATAAAAGTGCATCTCATTGTAATAACAGGTTATCAAAGTCATAATGAGATAACAAACCTTTATTCTCATCAGTCTATTTTTCTTCTTCTTCTTCCTTGATACTTCAAGATTCTTTCATGGAGTTTTCTACCATTTTCATAGTGCTGCAGTAGTTCAATGAACTCTGCACAGTTTCTCAACATGGTATCACACGCCTTAATCGATCTACCTTGTTGCATTATCTTTTGATTTCGTTTTTTTTCTCCTTCCCTCTGCTTCGATTCTCCATCATGCCGCCTCGGATTGATCCTCAAGCAGATGTTACCAGCCCTTACTATGTCCATCCAAGCGATGGTCCCTTATCTGTCAAGGTTACTGTTGAAAGTATTTGTGGGTAAATATTTTCTGTAATATATCGTATCCACAGGGATTGGTTAATATCACTGCCGTTCTATAGTTGTTTATTTTGAGTTAAGAAATTTGGTTTGGCTTGTTTTATACTAATAATAATATCAAAAGCAAATAATAAAATAAAAGCAAGTAAAGGACTTTGTGTTAACAAATAAAGAAAGATGTTGAGTCTTTAGGGTTCATCAACCTAATCCTATACAATTATCAATTAATTCACAATAGAACAATCCTTTGAATCATTATCTTCACTTATCCTCAAATAAGATTCCATGTCTGCAAATCAAATTAGATAACTTTTACCGGTATGAGATTCGATCTCTCCAAATCACAATAACGATAATAGTAATTAAGAACGATAATTATGAAAACCCAATTACAATTCCATCTCTGCAAATTGCAATTGAATCAATATAGTAACCTAGGGCAAAAGTTAAATCCTTTCTTTCGATCAAAGATTCAACAATGATGTAAATTAAAAGCAAGGTTTCTTATTGATAATAAATTCAAACAATTGTTCACAGGGATTAATCAATGGTAATGTATATTCATAGGTTAACTACTACCTTAGACTCAACAAGAGGGATTTAGCTCTCCATAGACATGAAGAACATACAAGAATCAATGGAGGAATTCATCTTCATCAATAGAATGCCTTCAATTGGTAAAGAATCCACCTTCTATTGTTATTCTCAGCTTCAGAATCAGATAGCTCTCCTAATTTCGCTCCCACAAAAGTATATCTCACCACTTGGAAACTAGGGTTTTAAAACAGAACTTTTGGGCTTTTAACGCCGAGGCCGCGGCGCGGCAACGGGCTGGCGCGGCGCGCCCCTCAAACAGAGATGTTTTCGCGGCGCGCCTAAGAACTCTCGCGGCGCGCCCTTTGTACTTTCCATCTTTTTCTTCAGCCTTTGAGACTTCCAGCTTTCTTTCCTCCTCATGTTCTTCTTAAGTTCTTATTCAGCTCAAAACCTGCAACAATAACACCCACAAGTGATTCGATTTGCTTTACGCACGAACTAAACTTATTCAGTTCAATTCTTAAGAAAAACCTATGGATTCATCACATTTTTGCATTGGTTTAGAGAAGAAATCACTTATATTAACACATGAATTTACCATTAATTTACTCCTAACAAACTCTCCCCAACTTAGAGTTTTGTTTGTCCCTAAACAAAATTACTTACCTCCAGCAAAGTTTACCGACAATTAAGCAACAAGTTTTTCAAAAAGTTTTTCTCAAGTGGTTCAATCCAGTAACCAAGTCAAATACTCCTCTTCTACCTGCAAACTCAGAACATCCACATGAAACAAACGTTGAAAGCAAATTACCTCCAGAAGTTCAAAACACTACACAATTGTAATTGAATCAGCACTAATAACTCTCATCAAAAAGCATGATGAATAAACGAGGGGTTAAACACTCATCCACACAATTAAATCAACAAAAATCCATATCATACGGTTACCGAATTGCTAGCATCAAGTCCTGTGAAATCTGAGAATCAGAAGGTCTTTCTCGGGTTGTAATGCGGTTTAGATTCAAAGAAAAGAAGATAATCAAGGGTTGTTCCTAATCTAGGGAAGCATCCAAATCATAACTCATTCCTTCTTTTTAATTCTCTCACCCGTTCATCCTTTTCCATTCGTAGCTTGGTTTTTCTCTCTCACTTTTTTTTTTCAACAACTATTATATTCAAACGTTGTTCGTTTTCCATCACTTTTCTCTCTTTTTTTTTCAAGCTACGAATTCTTTAATCTTTCACCAATTTCCACATGTACTTACTCTTCTTTTGAATGTGACTCTCCCCAACTTGGAGATCAACCCGTATTTAGATTATATGAATGCTCCCCTACTTTCTAAAAAGGTCAAAGAGAAAACACATCACCAAATTTTATGGTTGATGGTCCAAAACAAAACTTTTTATTGAGATCAAAACTCACCAGGTATTTTCCTTGGTGCATATTATGATACTTATCTTGACCTCAGGCTCAAAGAATGGTTAGCAACGGATCACACTCTCACAGAAGCAAATAAGTTGTACCTTAGAATAGGCTAAAAGAACTCTCAGATTCAAACAAGTGCCTAAATCACTTTCACAGATTTCCACAAACGATGCAACAAACGGTTTAGCATGATACAAACACGTCAAAATAATTGATGGTCTCCTGCATATAGTAAACAATGGAAAGCTTTCCTCACAATGGTTAAGGCTAAGCCGATCCAACAAACAATGTACCATAAAGAACTTCTATTAAGAATTTACTAACACCTTAAGTTTCATTGCACACATTAAGAGTTTGAGTTTGAAATTTCATACCTGCTTTGTTACTTATTGAAAAAGAGAGTGAAACTCAAAAATTTTGAACATTCACTTACTACCACTTTCATACATGTTGCTTCATTGTTGATACTTCGCTTGAGGTTCTCGCTTTGTTATGGGACTACTTACTCTAACTGGGAAAAAAAACTAAAACTGAAAGAAGCAACGAATTGCAAAACTTACCATATCTTAATTCAAACAAAACAAGTCATAGTGACCACTACGGTTCACTAGAGTCTAGATCAGATAAACAGAAAACAAAACAGCAGTCTTATCATCAACTCAATTACCAACACAAAACAATTTTTCACTCACTCGTACATCTCCTCTCAAATCTCAAACAAACATGGCATCAATATCATCATCAATATCCGCCTCATTATCCTGGCCTTGGTTATCAGCCCCAGCAGTACCACCTGCATCTGCACCTGTACCCGTGCCTGCATCCCCCCCAACAGGAAAAGGGTTGGTCTCCGGCCAACCACAGTAAGTGAAGTAGCTTTCCCTGGTTGGGAAAGTTCTCTCTTCAGGAGCTACAGACAGGTTCCTGAATTGTTGCTGCATAGCATCGTGCAGAAAGATCTGGGACCTCTGATTTGCTTCAAACATAGCGGAATAATAATGATGGGCTACCAGAGGGTCAAAAGGGGCTGCACTACCCTGAGGGGGTGCTGCAGAAACGGAAGGTCCAGCTGGAGGAGGATCGGTTGCTTGATCCCTGTAATATGGCTTCGCACAAAATCTGTCAATAAAAACATCATCAATAAAAGTGTTAATAACGTGATGTCCCTGTGCAGGAATTTCCACTCCGGCGTCTTTACAAAGACCCATAATCAATCCAGGTAATGGCAACACACATTTGGCATTAATGCCATGTTGTGTGTCACTCAAAGCAGCTCGTCGCAATTCCTGGGAGAGGATGAATGCGACATCAACAGAGTTTTCCGTCATGATTGTGGTTATTAAGAAAGCCACATCAAGAGGAATGGTGGTGACATGAGTCCTTGGTCGGATGTTGTAGAGGATCACCGACAGAATTCCCCTTGCTGAAACCTTTAGATCCTTCCTGTTGTAGTGAGTTGGATTCCCTTGCCGACTAAGCTCTGGTCCTCGCCCCCTAGTACAAATGTTCTCCGTCATCAGTTCCACAAAGTCGACACAATTGTTGACATTCTGCCGGTAGAAGCATTTTTCATTCTCACCCAATTGGAGTGGTTCCCCTAAGAATTCACTGATTGACTCTCTGTCAAACGCCACAGTTTTGCCTCTTACATAGGACTGATAAGAGTAAGCGACAGATTCATCAGTAGTCTTAATTGCATTGGCATAGAATTCCTTGACTATGTCATAGTCAATCACTGTGTGTGGTTCAAACACTTTTTCCCATGCTTCATTCAAAGATTCATTACTACCTTGAGAAAATACTGCTATTGCTGTTTTTGCTTCGAAGAATCGGTTTTGAGAGTAAAACCTTTCCAGAAATTTTTCTTCCAATGTGTTCCAATTTGTCATCACTACCTCGGGTTGATCCAGATACCAATCCTTTGCCTTAGATAGCAAAGAGTGTGGGAACAACCTCTTAAATAATGCTTCCTCATCAGCTTGAGCGACACCCGTAGTACCCGCTAACTCATAGAATCGAGTAAGATGCGTGTACGGGTCTTCATGGTCCAATCCGGCGAAAGGACTTGCACAAATCAATTGTATGATACCGGTCTTCAGTTCTGTCGGTCGCCCGTTGGCGGCAGTTCTCGCGAACTGAGGATTGAGTCTTGGACTATTAGCACATGGACCATTAGCAGCCATGTTGCCAACAGTAGGTTGTATAAAAACTTCCGGTTCTTCCTCCGTGAATAGTTCGTGAAAGAAGAATCCTTCTTGCGACTCGTCAATGGTTTCAAGTTGTTGTGACGATGTCGCGGTTGCGTTGTCTCTTGCTTTTGCTATGTTCGCTCTTTTTCGTGCTTTGCTATTTAACCTCCTAGCGGTCCTTTCGATCTCGGGATCAAAAAGAAGTTGATCGCTAGAAACTTTGCTGCGCATACACAATCTTCTGCAAAACTAGCAAACACGTGAAACAACCAAATAGAGAAAATAAAAATTAAAACTCAAAATAAGAACTATTGCAATGCATGCAATATTGACACCAATCCCCGGCAACGGCGCCAATTTGTTGAAAGTATTTGTGGGTAAATATTTTCTGTAATATATCGTATCCACAGGGATTGGTTAATATCACTGCCGTTCTATAGTTGTTTATTTTGAGTTAAGAAATTTGGTTTGGCTTGTTTTATACTAATAATAATATCAAAAGCAAATAATAAAATAAAAGCAAGTAAAGGACTTTGTGTTAACAAATAAAGAAAGATGTTGAGTCTTTAGGGTTCATCAACCTAATCCTATACAATTATCAATTAATTCACAATAGAACAATCCTTTGAATCATTATCTTCACTTATCCTCAAATAAGATTCCATGTCTGCAAATCAAATTAGATAACTTTTACCGGTATGAGATTCGATCTCTCCAAATCACAATAACGATAATAGTAATTAAGAACGATAATTATGAAAACCCAATTACAATTCCATCTCTGCAAATTGCAATTGAATCAATATAGTAACCTAGGGCAAAAGTTAAATCCTTTCTTTCGATCAAAGATTCAACAATGATGTAAATTAAAAGCAAGGTTTCTTATTGATAATAAATTCAAACAATTGTTCACAGGGATTAATCAATGGTAATGTATATTCATAGGTTAACTACTACCTTAGACTCAACAAGAGGGATTTAGCTCTCCATAGACATGAAGAACATACAAGAATCAATGGAGGAATTCATCTTCATCAATAGAATGCCTTCAATTGGTAAAGAATCCACCTTCTATTGTTATTCTCAGCTTCAGAATCAGATAGCTCTCCTAATTTCGCTCCCACAAAAGTATATCTCACCACTTGGAAACTAGGGTTTTAAAACAGAACTTTTGGGCTTTTAACGCCGAGGCCGCGGCGCGGCAACGGGCTGGCGCGGCGCGCCCCTCAAACAGAGATGTTTTCGCGGCGCGGCAACGGGCTGGCGCGGCGCGCCCCTCAAACAGAGATGTTTTCGCGGCGCGCCTAAGAACTCTCGCGGCGCGCCCTTTGTACTTTCCATCTTTTTCTTCAGCCTTTGAGACTTCCAGCTTTCTTTCCTCCTCATGTTCTTCTTAAGTTCTTATTCAGCTCAAAACCTGCAACAATAACACCCACAAGTGATTCGATTTGCTTTACGCACGAACTAAACTTATTCAGTTCAATTCTTAAGAAAAACCTATGGATTCATCACATTTTTGCATTGGTTTAGAGAAGAAATCACTTATATTAACACATGAATTTACCATTAATTTACTCCTAACAGTTACACCAGTTCTTGAAGGATCAAATTATCATTCATGGGCCAGAGCGATGCGCAGAGCCTTGGGTGGAAAAATGAAGCTCGAGTTTATTGATGGCACCATACCAGTTCCTGAAGATGATTCTGATCTTTCATATCGCGCATGGAACAGGTGCAATATGTTAATTCATTCTTGGATTGTCAATTCTGTATCTGAATCTATTGCTCAGTCGATTATTTTCCTTGAGAATGCTGTTGATGCTTGGAATGATCTTAAAGAACGTTTTTCACAAGGGGATCTTGTTCGAATTTCTGAATTACAACAGGAGATATATAATTCCAAACAAGAATCCAAATCAATTACAGAATTTTACTCTACATTGAAAGTTCTTTGGGAAGAACTTGAAATCTATATGCCTATGCCTAGTTGCAGTTGTCGCGTTAGATGCTCATGTGAAGCTATGAGACAAGCTCGCAAGAATCATACCCTTCTTCATGCTGTTCGCTTTTTAACTGGTCTGAATGAGAATTTTTCTGTGGTTAGATCCCAAATCTTACTCATGGATCCTCTTCCCAACATGAATAGAATATTTTCTATGGTTCTTCAACATGAGAGACAAGGGAATTTCGTTTCCACGGATGAATCTCATGCTTTAATCAATGCCGTAGGATACAAGAAACCGCATGCTAGGAATAATAGCTCTCACTCTTCCGCTACTTCAAAATCCAAAGTTTGTACACATTGTGGCAGGACTGGCCACACAATCGATGTTTGCTACAGAAAACATGGGTTCCCACCTCACTTTGGCAAAGCTTCCATGACCAATAATGTTGCTGCAGCTGAAACTGAAGATAGCAGCTCCAATAATAATTCATCTCATGCCAATAATGCTCCTTCACCTGTCATCACTCAGGATCAATATGAGGCCCTGATGAATCTTCTTCAAACCTCATCAAATAATCAAGGTAATATCTCTGCTTTGTCTAACCAAGTTGGCTCATCCACAAGTCACATGTCCCTACACAATGAAGGTAAATCTCATGCTTTTGCTTACAAATGTTGCTCTGTGAACTCTTGGATTATTGATTCAGGAGCTAGTGACCATATTTGTTCATCTCTATCTTGGTTCCAAACATATAAGATCATTCCACCACTTAGTATCAAACTTCCAAATGGTCAAACTGCTTTAGCTAAACACATTGGCTCTGTCAGATTTTCCTCTAATTTTGTCATTCATAATGTCCTTTACATTGCTGAATTTTCTGTGAATCTTATTTCAGTTTCACAATTATGCAAACAATGTCGGTATAAAGTGAGTTTCACTCATGAAAATTGTTTTTATTCAGGAGGCAACCACTCTGCAGATGATTGGTTTGGGTGATAGCTTTGAAGGACTGTACCACTTAGTGCTCAAAGATAAGCATGGCGATGTTCATGCTACTTACCATTCATCAACCAGCAATTTACCTGATGTTGCCCTATGGCATTTCAGATTAGGTCACCTTTCACCAAGTAGAATGCTATCTCTTCATACTGCTTTTCCTTTTATTGTTGTAGACAAAAATGCAGCATGTGATGTATGCCATTTTGCTAAACATAGAAGAACTCCCTATAGTTCCAGTTTCAATAAATCCAAAATTCCTTTTGAGATGATTCATTTTGATGTTTGGGGTCCCATTGCTATTAAGTCTCATCATGATCACTCTTATTTTTTAACTGCGGTTGATGATTTTAGCAGATATACCTGGCTTATTTTAATGAAAGCTAAATCTGAAACTAGGCAAAATGTCATAAATTTCATCAAAATGCTTGAAACCCAACACAATTCACAACCTAAAATCATTAGAAGTGATAATGGCCCTGAATTCATAATGCCCCACTTTTATGCATCCAAAGGTATTTTACACCAAACAAGTTGTGTCGAATCCCCTCAACAGAATGGTAGAGTTGAGAGAAAGCACCAACACATTCTCAATATTGCCCGAGCCCTGTTGTTTCAAGCCAATATTCCCAAAACCTTTTGGTCTTATGCTGTTACGCATGCTGTGTACATCATGAACAAAATACCTAGTCCTGTCTTAAACAACAAATCCCCACACCTTATGTTATTCAATCAGGAGCCTGATCTTCATGCATTGAAGGTTTTTGGTTCTTTAACATATGCTGCAACCCTTGTATCACATAGGACAAAACTTGATTCTAGAGGAAGAAAATGCATTTTCTTGGGTTTCAAGCAAGGCACTAAGGGAGTGATTCTTTTAGATATTCATAACCATGACATCTTCATTTCTAGAAATGTCACTCATCATGAACACATTTTCCCTTTTAACCCTGATTGGAAATATTACCCTAGTGACCACACCAAAAATCACCAACCTGTCACACCTACAATACAATCTGTCCCTGAATCTAATTATGACGCTTCCCAAACCATTGATGTTTCTTATGAAGATCAGAATTCTGTCATACAAACAACTCATGACAGTTCCAATGACATAGTTCCCCATACTGATAGTTCTACTAATTCTGGTAGGAACAGACATCCACCTGCTTATTTGAAAGACTATGTGTGCAGTACTTCGAGCAGTCACTGCATGCCTTCATCTACAGGTTTACCCTATCCTATATCTTCTTTTCATTCTTTTAATTATTTGTCCCCTAACCATAAATCCTTCAGTCTATCTGTTACTCTTGATCATGAGCCAACAACTTATGAAGAAGCATGCAGGGATGAACATTGGGTACAAGCCATGAATTCTGAATTAGAAGCTTTAGCTATCAATGGCACCTGGAAATTAGTTGATCTTCCACCCAATGTCAAGCCTATTGGAAGCAGATGGGTATACAAAATCAAACACAAAACTGATGGCACTATTGAAAGATATAAAGCAAGGCTTGTTGCAAAAGGATACAGTCAAGTAGAAGGTTTGGATTTTTTTGATACTTTTTCACCAGTAGCAAAATTATCCACAGTTAGAATACTTCTTGCTGTTGCAGCCATCAAAAATTGGCATTTACATCAGCTAGATGTAAACAATGCCTTTTTACACGGTGACCTAGAGGAAAATGTCTACATGAGTGTTCCTCAAGGGATTACTTGCAGCAAGCCCAATCAAGTTTGTAAACTTGTCAAAAGCCTCTATGGACTTAAACAGGCAAGTAGAAAGTGGTACGAGAAACTCACATCACTGTTGCTCAGTCTTGGATACATTCAGTCAAATTCAGACTATTCTATGTTCTCATTGGTTAAGAATGGTCATATTACAATATTACTTGTTTATGTTGATGATGTTATCCTCGCAGGAACATCATTATCTGAATTTGATCATATTAAACAAGTTTTACACAATGCCTTCAAAATCAAAGACTTGGGAATCTTGAAATATTTCCTTGGCCTTGAGGTAGCACATTCAAAAGAAGGTATTGTCATATCTCAAAGAAAATATTGTTTAGATTTACTGAATGATACTGGATTATTGGCTTCAAAACCAGACGATACACCTCTCAATCCTTCCATAAAATTACATCAAGACAATAGCAAGCCTTTTGAAGATGTTACTGCTTACAGAAGATTGATTGGTAGATTGCTATATCTGAACAATACCAGACCAGATATTGCACTTGCCACTCAGCAACTAAGCCAGTTTCTAAAATGTCCTAGTCAAGTACATTATCATGCTGCATGTAGAGTAATCAGATACTTGAAAGGCAACCCTGGAAAAGGCCTCTTGTTTCCAAGAACGTCACAATTGCAGATTCTGGGATACACAGATGCAGATTGGGCTGGATGTGTTGATTCCAGAAAATCTACATCTGGTTATTGCTTCTTCATAGGAACATCTCTTGTTTCATGGAAAGCTAAGAAACAAAAGACCATTGCTCGATCATCTTCGGAAGCAGAGTATAGAGCACTTGATGCAGCTACATGTGAGTTAATTTGGATGCTCTATGTTTTGAAGGATCTCCATGTCACTTGTTCCAAGGTTCCAGCCTTGTATTGTGACAATCGAAGTGCTATTCACATTGCTTCCAATCCTGTTTTTCATGAGAGGACAAAACACCTTGAAATTGATTGTCATCTTGTAAGAGAGAAGATCAAGCAAGGAACATGAAGTTGCTTCCAATAGCCTCTGAAGAACAGTTGGCAGATTTCCTAACAAAGCCTTTGACCACAAGCAAGTTCAAACACTTCATTTCCAAGCTTGGCATGATTGATATATATCATGCTTAAGCTTGAGGGAGGCTGTCAAGCTGATTTTTCTTACTGAGTTACCCTTTTTCCTAAATAACTGAATGTTAACTAATTAAGTTAGTTACTATTTTTTGTTTTAGAAAAGTGGTTACTTGGTAGTTAGTTAGTTAGTTACAACTACCTTCCTATAAAAGTGCATCTCATTGTAATAACAGGTTATCAAAGTCATAATGAGATAACAGACCTTTATTCTCATCAGTCTATTTTTCTTCTTCTTCTTCCTTGATACTTCAAGATTCTTTCATGGAGTTTTCTACCATTTTCATAGTGCTGCAGTAGTTCAATGAACTCTGCACAGTTTCTCAACATATATATATATATATATATATATATATATATATATATATATATATATATATATATATATATATATATATATATATATATATATATATATATATATATATATATATATATATATATATCATCCCTTACTTTATCATCATAACTTCTATATTAAAATAATAGAAAATATATTTTGCTAGGTTAATTTTGTCTTAGATTGGTCTTTACGTTTCCTCAAAGTATTTATTAAATTCTAGAAGAAAAAAAACTTAAATAAGTTCAAAGCAAAAATACTTAAAATGACTAGAAATTATACCAAGAAACATGCAATGATATAGATTGTTATCAATTGTCATTAAATCAAACATCATCGCATTATGTCATCTTTTATTTAAAATCAATCTACTATTTACACAAAGCATATTAATAAATTAAAAATAATCCAATAAAGTTAGGATCGTTTGTTTCAGTTTTTTTAAATGATTTTTTATTTTTGTTTAATATAATGTACATATTTTTTAAAAAACAAATTAAAAAATTGATTTAAATAATTTTTCATAAGATATTATTTTAAATATTTTATTCTTTTGTTATAAATTTTTTAATATTAAAATTTATAAAAATAGTTAAATTTAAAACTTTTTTAAATAATTTTTTCAAAATTATATTATTTTGAAATATTTAATAATATATATTTAAATTACTGATGTATAAAATTAGTCTTTCAACTTGTACAAAGATAAGTTCTAAAACTTTTACTATTAATTTTTTTTTTCATATATCTTTTTTTAAAATAAAACACAATTATATTTTTAAACTAAACATTTTCAATTTGGCTGACTGAAAATTAACTGGACAAACATAGTTGCATTCCCAAAATTTGAGGTAAGTACTATAGTCCTTATGTTTTTCGCAGCAGAAAGAATTCTGATCCCAACCTCATGATCCGGATTTCATGCTATAGAGATAAATAAATCTGAAAACATTACCTCGAACAAAATGAGATATATCTACATTATTAAACCTAACAAAGGAAAACAAAACATGGCCCCTTAAATGTTGAGTACCAAATGATCATTGATTCTGGGATAGCATGGCCATACCCATTCTCTTATGTCAGAATTATAGGGCTGCCACATGCACCATGTGGTCCTGGAAAAGGTTGCTGTGCTATATATTAAGGTCACCATAACTTCAACAATAAAATAGTAATAATCTCTTTTTTTTAATTAAAGTTGGATCTCTAATTCTCTACCAAACATAATGCAAAAGTTTACAATATAATTAATATTTGACTTTAAAAAAATATCTTGATGTTAATGAACTCTAATTACATACCCACAAGTAATTTAGAAGATTCCACCCAAATTGAGAGTGTGTAACAAAGTTAAGTAGCCGCATCTATCAACCCTAAATAAGGCTAATGTAATTTATTGCACACTAATTTGGTTCAAAACCATTAGCAAACAATTTCAGCTAATCTTGAATTAACAATTGTTTTAAGGTATTAGATGTAAACTTTCAACAAACAACGTCCTTCACGTTGTTGAAGTTTCACAATCTAAAATCTTTGATTATGACTCTCCATTCTTTAAAGGGTCACCACCATAATTCCATGCCATCATTTCAACTCATAATGTCCACAAAGTTGAACCGTACTGTAGGAAAAATATCACTAACTACAAACCACTTTTTTTCAATCTATTTATTTGTCGCCATTTCCTTTCATTCAATCAACATTTTTTTTTATAAATTAAATCAATCCTCACATGGAGGGAACAAACTTGAATACCCAAATAATAAATAAGACAATGACATCTTTCAGCCTAAATTTCAAAAGGAAAGTCACCTCTTTCACTTCCTTAATTCCTGATTCATGTTCTTTTGCCTCACAATTCAACCATGATTTAAGGCTTTTCTTATATTCCACAAATCAAATCTACCTTCATAAAGCAAATATTGTTAAACTAATCACTTTATTTCAAATTCATAAGTTTTTAATGAAAATAATCTAGTAGTTGAAATTTCACTCTTAAAAATAAATAAATAAATAAAATGTTACAGATTCAAATTCATAAAGTCCCTACACAGCTACTAAATTATTAAGTGGGCTAATTTAACTAAACTAATTGATCGACTTTTAAGGAAAAATAAAATAAAATAATTAACATTAAGAAGAAAAAGAGTATCAAAGATTATACCACTACATATTCATATGATTCAAATATAAAATTAATAGTAACACAATTTCACTGCTATATATAAAGTCATCAGAAATTTACAAAAATCAGATAAATCTAAACATCTGGTTCGACTTCGCCTCCCCAGTCATAACTTTACCCATATAAGCTCATTCAAACTTTGAAATATAAAAGAAGAAAAATATTTAACATTATAAAAATATATTTCTATATAATATATATATTTTTCTCTGTCATTATATATGATAATGAAATTCCACGTCAGCATAATCTCCAATCCAAGCGAACCTCAGGGGGTCCATGCACGTGCTGACTTGGTTTCCTGAACGAAACAATGTGACTACTGACCATGAAAGCGGTTACACGTTCCGAAACTCTAACATCTTCCATCTTTAATTCCTGCAACCTAAGCACGTACTCCGGCACGTGCACTAGGTCCCACACAACGCATACACCTCCGGGTTTCATCACTCTAACCATCTCCGCCACCGCTCTCATCCTCTCCGCCGCCGCCTCCGCCGTTTTCTGTCCGTACTCTTTCCCTACCGTATGAACAAACACACCGGAAACCACCACATCGAAGTAATTATCCGGAAACGGTAACCTCCGCGCGTCTCCCTCACGACACGTAACGTATTCACCGACGCCTTCCATTTTCGCCGACCGGAGAGTCGACAGAGTAGTCCGTTTCGATCTGTCGAGACCGACGACTCTGCCGGAGCTTCCTTCTTTCTTCAGCTGCGTCGCGACGGCGTTGAGGAGGATCCCGCGGCCGCAGCAACCTAAATCGAGAGCGAGTTTCACGGAGGACCAGTCGTGAACGGCGGAGACGATCCTCTGTGCCATGTCGTAGTGAAGCGGAATGGCGGAGTAAAAGAAATTCGCCGCCGCGAAGAAAAGACACACCGCGGAGAGAGCCGTAACTGAACCGGTGAATCCCGCGGCGAATCTGGCGACGGCGGTGCCGGAAATTACTCTCTCGAAGAAACCGCAAATTGAATTAAAGTAAACCAAATAGAGAACAGATAACACAGACAGTAAAATCGCTTGACATAAGAGGAAAATTAGGGTTTGCCATTGCTCCATTCCGTAGATCGAGTTCATCTGCGTCCATTCCTTGCTATGATTGCTTGATTTTCCCATAATGATTCAATTTCAGTTTCAGTTTCAGCAAGTGGCTGAATTTGAATTTGAATTTGAATTGAGATTTTGTTGTTTCTATATCTGCAATATAAGAATAAGAATATCTTACATAAATTATTTGTGAAATTGATATATATTTGAATATGAATGTGGCACTTACGGTTAAGAAATGGAAGCTTGAGAATCAGATCCAAATGTGAAAAGAAAGAAGTGAGTGACAGTGGAAATGAGTCACTGATAAGAGCACAGTTGTTGATTCTTCTTTTTCTTTTGTTTTGATTTTGAAAGACGCGTTTTGATTCGTCGTTTATCTCTTTTTTATTGTGTCAGAGCAAAACGGCGAGGCTATTCTGCGTTTAGCTTTAGCATCCTTCTTGTTAACGAGACTGAGGAATTGTACAAATTTTGAGAGATGGAAAATGGGAATGGGACCGACCTTGTTGTTGGGTTTGTTTTTAATTTTTAGGATGGTATACAATACAACGAAAGAACGTGTTTTATATGTAATTGTATACGGCGGTGTAGGTTTAAAACCTCTTTGAAAGTTTGAAGTTTGAAGGGGTTTACCGGTTTACCGGGTAAAGAGGTTGCTGAGTGGGAAGGGAGCTGTTTTTTTTATTGGGTCGTTGTTACGTTGGTAAGCCTGCAATATCAACTTCTGAGATAGTTGTTCATAAAAAAAAACTTCTAAGATAGTTTATTATAATTTGATTTTATTTTAATAATTTTTTATTTTCATTGAATATGAGAAATATCTGAGTCTCAAAACATCCTAAAAAAAATTATAATTTTTTTTGTATAAAAGTGAGACATTATCTTACACTTTACTTTTGTTTCAAATTAAATAATTCATTTTTTCTTAGTTGGAAATTACAAAAATGTTTTATGGTAAATGAGAATTTGTTGTATTTTACTCATTTATTTTTTATAATTAGAGTTTTAATATTAAACTAAGAATGAGATTAACTTGTGCCTAAAGAAACAAAGTTAAGAAAAATAAAAATACTAAGAAATGAAATAATGTGTATTAAACGTTTGTAAAAATCATTACACAATTTACAAGATAAGTTAACATTTTTCTTTTTGACACCAAAAAAAATGACTTTTGACAAATGTGCGGTCCTTTAAAAAATCATTTAATTGAATAAAATGGTACAATTAATAGTATTTATTAAATATTATTATTTATCAATATAGTGGATAATTAAACAAAATTTATTAAATTTAAATACATTAGTTGAATGCACATGATTGATCCTAATAAGTGGTATCATCGAGCTTGGCATTTGTACATGCATTATCATCTTCCATGGAAATCCGGGAGTTTGTTGAACTCTCTTGAGTGCACTTCTTTCTTGGGTGGAAAACACAAAGTGTTATGAGATGCAGTGTGTCATTCGTAGTTCTTGCTGCAGTCATCTTTAATGACGGAAAATAATAAGTGTCAAAATAATGTAAAATTCGTAGGTATTTATTAACTTATTTTATAAGTAATCAATAGAACTCTCTCTCCCTGATTTATCAATGAAAAGTGATAAAATATCTGTCTGGGCATTTAAATTATATATTAACTAAAAACGGGTAAAACGAGATTGAAAATCCACCAGACAACACACAAAGACCTTGCCAAGACACTTTCCTACAAGTAAAGCTCGCTAAGCTAATATTATAGGCACGTTTAGCGAGCACAGGCAACCAAGAAGACTACATGGTTAAGTGACTTTAAGGTTAAGTAATCAACCTCACTAAGCCTAAAGCACAAGTGGGCTTAGCGAGCAAAGGCGGTTCATGACTTCAAGGCAAAGTTATTCAAGGTGACGAAGGGTTTGTGCGTTATGCGTAAAAGCACAAAGTATCTTGTGGTATCTTTTACGTGCTTTAAGTATCATTTGTATTTTGATATTTTAGTCAATTCGATTATTGTTTGATATAAGTTGGATTGAGTATTTGTAATTTGGATATTGTTTGTTCGTTGTTCCTATACTCTTTTATCATTTCAATTTATTTGTAATCACTTCGGCTAATAGAAATTATACCACTAAGAACCCTATATATTTATGAAATAAAATTCTTTAATCCTTGTTAGTATTTCTTTTTGAGCCTATGAGATTGCTCTTTTGTCATTTCCACAAGCGTAGTTTGAATTACAATTAAAGTTACTAAATTTGAAATATTAGTGATTTGATTTGAATCAAGTATAACATATGATTCAAATCATAAGCTGTGTGAAAAATGGGATTTGGCCCTGGTTAAATTGATTCAAATCAGAAAACATGCATGATTCGAATCACAACCTCGTGTGATATGAATCAAGTACAAATATTGATTCGAATCAAATGTCCTCCTGAAGCTTTATTTTGCCTCTGTCCAAATTGATTTGAATCACAATTTTTCACTTGATTCTAATCAAATGTTCAAGAGTTCAAAATTGATTTGAATCATAGTTTACACTTGATTTGAATCAATGCTTCAAGACCCATCCTTCATATTTTCATTTAAATAACTTTTTATTTGATAAAAAGCAACCTCATGGATCTTTGTCTTTTCTTCTTAGTATGTTCATCCTTACATCATGGATCTTTCTCTTCTTTTTTCTACAAACAACCTCATGATTGTGAATTAATGCCAAATTCATTATCCCTTTGTTGCATCTTTATTTTGTGCAATTGTGTTGTTGTGTTGAGTGAATTAGAGAGTGAGTTGATTAATCTTATTATGTTAGTCATAATTAATAAATCTAAAGAATAGCATCTTTGCCAAGACTCATTCATCTAGAAATTTGTTAGAACCTTATCTTATGTTCTTCTTTCACATTCATCTATACCTTGACTAACACCTTATGTTGTAGATTGGTTTGTGAGATTTCTAGGAACTGTTTATCATCTTCATCCTTAGTCATGACTACAAATTTATGGTCCTTCACCTCTAAAGATTGAGCGCCTGAGGGAGACTAATGGTACATTAGGGTATCTAATGTTTTTGTGTGAAGTTTGTTGTTTGTAACATGTGCAGGTATTATTTCTTGAATTGAGTTTGGCATCCTTTGATATTCATCAATAAGAGTGATTCATATACTTCGAGGAAGACTTTGGTGAGATCAGGTATTAATTGTCCGTAAAGCGTGGATGGAAGTTTTCCATTCTCGGTGGAGTTGGAGAAAGATAGCTCGCACACAAAGTTGAGAGTTGTCCAATGAATGCTTAGCCATGACAATCGCTTAGAACAAGAAATCGGTAGGATCAATAAGTTGATAGCTACACACGAATACTTGGAGCAAAATTATTGTGCATGTAAAGAATCCTTGGATCAAGGTCTTTTGAGATCTTGTTTTGTTAGCAGTTTAAAGTGTTTGCATCAACCGTGTGCTTTATTGTTTAATATCCCATTGTAACCAAAACGCTTGTATCAAACTTATTAAAATAGTGGAAGATCGTGATTATTTCCAAATAGTTTTAACACTATTGAAGAGCAGAGTAGGCAATACGAGGGCGAGAGCCGAACCACTATATATCGTTGTGTATCTTTTCTTCTTCCCATACCTCTTCTACTTTTCAAGAATTAACTACCATGTGATTGCATCGTTTCATGTTTGCATTGATTGTATACCATATAAGTTAGACTTTGCTTATAGCGATTTAATGTATAGGCGTAGGTTTATGGTGGATCAATCATATTGAAGTATCATGACTAAAATCATATTTTGTTAAAATCTATGAGCTATGTGTTTTGAAATAGCTTTGTTGAAAATCTACTTGTTGTAGTCTTGTGATTAATTTGCATTCGAAGCGATAAAATACATATAGAACATCATGTACCAATTCATGCAGATTGTTTCGTTTAGATGCTTCCAAACTCTCGTATTTTGTGTTTTCCTTCTGCGCTTTTAAAAATCTCTGATTTCATATATGAGACATAATTTTTTTTGAAAAAGTATAATTGGGAAAGGGTCTATTCAACCCCCCTTCTAGACCTTTTAGTGTCCATATTCTCACCCAACAATGCGAGGATGGGCGGTGCGCCTAGCGAGATATGGCGACTACGGAAAGTTGCACATGAGCTGGAATTGCTTAACAAGAAAGAAAATAGGCGCACCAAGCGCAAATTGGCAGTGCGCCTAGCAAAGACATCATATTAGCACCTATAAATAGAAGTGTTATTTAGTTTTAAAAGAGTTTTTTTAGTGGATTCAAGGTAATTCAAAAATAAAGTAGGATCACCTTAAATCTTAATAAGAGAGAACGAGAGAGGGAGATTAAAGACAAAAGCGGTGCTCGAGGAATCGCTGCAGATGTTTTTCAAACTCTTTCTTCTAGGATTTAATTGTAAAGTTACAATGAGTAAGCGTAGCTAATTCTATTTTGTTAGGGTTAGGTGTAGTGATAATTATGCTCGTGTATTAATTACGGTCATGGCGTTTTATATAATTCTACTTAAGCTTTAAAACTAATTCTTAATGTTTGTTTTGAATTAGTTATCTAAAACATGTTTTTATGGTAGGACTTAACATAAGAGAGGTGTTGGTCATTACTAGATCCAAGTCTCCACCTATTAGATGCTATTGTCTAGAGATAGAGTTAGGTTTAATATCTGCTCATATTGTTGAGGCTTAATAATGTTGTATTGGTTAATAAGGGAATATGTCTTCTATTAGATAATACAATTGATCTCACATTGTTGACTCAGAGATGAGTTGCAATGTAGTATCGAGACGATATTATTAAACATTTGTTATACGTAAGGATTAAGATGATAAAATCTAACCTTAACATGTTTTCTCGCCGTTAACACTAAAATATCAATTTGTTTTCTATCAATTCATTTTCACAGAAAAATAACTATAAACAACATTTTTCTTATGGGTAATGCTAACCTGTTCCCTAGGGGCACAAGTTAAGAAACCCACTTTTAGAAAGTTTGTATTGAAAAAAATTTAAAATTTAATTTTATATTTTTATTAAAATTGATGCACAATTTCCAGGACAATATTTATTCATTTAGTTCTTAACTTGTGCCCCTAGGGCACAAGTTGGCATTACATCCTTTTCTTATAATCATAAAAATTGTCTGAACACTCTTTAAAACACAACCGGTCTCTATGGATACGATAATTTACATACTGACTTTTATGCTTCAAGAGAAAAAAAACTTTGTACCACCAAAAATTTCAAAGTTCGATGACATTATGATTATTGGTCCATGTTTGTGGAGAATTTAATTTATTAAAGGATTATTGGACAATTGTGGAAGAAGATGTCCATGTGTTACCAACTACACCAACATTGAAACAAAAGAAACTTGTTGATGAAGGCAAGTTGAAAGATCTCAAAGAAATGAATTACTTGTTTCATTTAATTGATAGAGGCATCATTGAAACTATTATTGATAAAAGCTCTTCAAAAGTTATATGGGACTCCATGGCCAAGAAGTATCAAGGATCCACAAAAATGAAGAGGGCTCAATTGCATGCCCTAGACGACCCGACCATACTAGATTATCGTCGAGTTGGATGGTCACTAAGTTTCTGTTCAAAATCAACCTTAAGGTTCTCACTTTAACTTCTGTTGCTGGGATGAGTTTGTCATTTTTTGCAATGTTTTTTCTTTTCGCACGTCGAGGTTGATCGCACTACCGACTTGACTAATCTTCTTCTTTCTTTGCTCAGAAGCATTGATGGTTACGATAAACTTCTTTAGTATGGATTCATGTATAATGCAAACTCCTTGCAGATCGTCCAAAATAAAAGCTGGTTTTCTTGAATCGTTGTGATCTTTTATCTTCAAATGGACCAAAGAGGCCATTGCATCTAATGTCACGAGGAACAATCTCCCAAGGATCCCGTTTTATACGCTTTAATTGGGGATCATGAGGAAATGCACATTCACGGTTATATCGCCCTTCCCTTACTAGAAAGAGACTAGCATCTCAATAGTTCCATATGCAAGAGTGGAAGGATAGTTGAGCGCTAACAGACTCTTGCCTTTATATAAATTTAAATCTCAATAGCGTAATCCAAATTCATAAAGATTCCGATGTACATCAAATCTGATGTGCTCCCTTCATCAATGAGGATTCCTGATACTAAATGGTTTGCTATGGTAGTATTTACGAACAGTGGAAGTACATCAGATTAGGAGTCTCATCCATTTTATCATAGTCTTGAAACCCCAAAATAAACCTTTCATCTACCAGACTTTCGTTTGCGATCAGTGAGTTGGAAAGTTTCGTACCGAAGGTTCATTCTCAATACACGGCCTGCCGGTGATTGAATTAAGGAAAAGGAAAGGGGAAAATATTAGGGCAGGGAAACACGTCGTGCTTTGGCAACTGGATCGGTTGTCATCATATTCTTTAAGTAAGCTCGATGTAGCAGTTCTTGATTTTTGGATCAGAGAGATATGATAATGGAATTCCTAGTAATGAGAAGTCGATTCCTATAAACAAGTTCCAATATTTTGTTAGGGAACCAGAAATATACAGTGAAATAATGGAATAGAGTCTTGGTGCAGTGTAACAAGCTTTCGATACGATGGTGAGAGGATGGATCTGCAAGGTTAAAACTCCAATGGCTAAGTCAGTGAGTGAATAACAAAAGATTAGAGTAAGTTAGGGTTTAAACATATCTCAAGTCTCATATGAGATACCTTATATATGTGAGACAATTAGAGATGCCGCATATTTTCCGACATGGAACACGGTGGACCATTACATAACATCCAATGGTAAATTAATTATCTTTAATGTGAATTGAATACGAGTATCAATGTCATAAGTGCAGTATACCGTCAACATTTTATGCCTTTATACTAATTATTAGCCTCTTCATTATTAGGCTTTTGTCTAACCCGAAAGAGATAGTATAAAAGACAAGTTTTTCAAAATGATTATTTGTATCTTATTTGTAAAAACCATTATTTAGTAATTCAAAAAATATTATTTATTAATTCTAGAAAAATTGCATTAGAATATATAAAAATTAAAAATAAATAATTTATATGTATACAAGAATAATTGAATAGTCTTCATGGAGTATTTTAAACACAGAAAGGAGTCGTATCAGCTCTGGTTGATACTGGTAGCATGTTATTACCATTGTTGTGTGGATTTTATTGGTTGATAATTCCCAATAAAATCAACAAAAACATCACTATGTGACTGTTATACTCACACACATCACGGAGGAAAATTTCCCCTGCATCAATCACTCAAACATCAACATTTTCTCACAAATTTAATATGGGTCCCACTAATAAACGCCTACATTCTTTAAACATTATAAATGAAAGAGTTATGCTAGTTGGATGTAAATTGAAAAAAAATATATTGAAAAAAAGGTTTATAAACTTTAAAAAAATCAATATTTTATATTTAATTGTTATACTAAACTCTTATATTAGTATTTTCCATAAAAAACAATTTTATAAAAAAATTAATCATTTCACTTTACTAAAACACATATTTTAAACATTAAAAAAATTACCACAAAGACACTCGTTTACATTTTTCTTTAATATTGATCTATCTTATAGTAATAATCATATTTATAAAAAATTTATTTTTAATTTTTTAGTAATCTTAAATATTTTTTATAAATGTATTTTCTAATTAATATATTATACATTTTTTAGAGATAAAATTAGGACGATGCTAACTTGTGAGAATTAAATAAATAAAAGTTGTTCTCAAAATTTTACTGACTTTATTAAGAGTTTGATATTTATGTTTTTATTTTTAAAAAAAAAATTGTTTGCGAGTTTTTTAACAAACGTTCTAGAGAAAAATTAGCATTATCCATAAAATTATTTATCTTTCCTTTATATTTATTTTAATATCAATGTATCAATATTTAAGAAGAACAAATTAATAAAATCATCATTAATTTTTTATATTTTTCAATTTATATAAATAATCAAATAAATTATTATTTTTTTAAATTTTGGTACAATGATGAGATTTTTCGACAGATGGAAAAAAGATGCACTTTCAAAGTTATCACTCTAACGCTCAAGTTAGTGAGATCATAAATGTGTAACTTGTAAGAATAAAATGAATTGTACTTGCTATGATACAAAGTCACACTTATATATGAACGATAATAAGAAGTGTCTCATTGAATTCAATGCAAATGAGGAGGAATATTCTTACTTCAAGAATAAGTTATTATAAATTACTTCACATTTTAACCATTAATTCTTTTTAATCTAATGGTTAAAAATAATTTTCCTCTGTTTTTTATTATAAGTCGCTTTAGAAAAATAATTGTATTTAAACATAAGTCGCTTTACAATTCTAATAAATAATTAATCATACTTTTCCTATTATATTCTTAAATATTTATTATTCGCTCCTTTCAATTATGTAAATTTATCTTTCACATGCCATTAATGAAGGATAATTTTATAAAAACCTTCATAATTTCTTATTTTTATATGACGATTATTATTTTTCGTAACATGTTTGAAACGTCTAAAACAACTTATAATAAAATAACTTATAATAATTGTGGAGAGAGAAAACTATTACTTATTAATTTTAATCATTAAATTAAAAAGAATTAAGTGAAGTAACTTATAATAACTTATTTTTGGAGTGAAAATATATATGGAATATGATCAAATGACACCAAAGTGTCAAAGTTTAATTTGACACTAAATCTAAATCGTTAAAAGAATTGATCAAACAGTCATATAAATAGTCTATTTTTTAGGCGAAAAAATAGACTATATATATATATATATATATATATATATATATATATATATATATATATATATATATATTTGTATTATTTTATTTAATTTAATATGACCGTTAGATCAATTCTTTTAATAGTTGAAATTTGGTGTCAAATTAAACTTTGACACCTTGATGTCATTTGATTATATATATATATATATATATATATATATATATATATATATATATATATATATATATATATATATATATATATATATATATATATATATATATATATATATATATATATATATATATATATATATATATATGAGGGTTATATTTACTCCAGGAGTAAGTTATTATAACTTACTCCAAATCTAAATCATTGATTCTTTTCAATCTAGTGGTTAAAAATAATAAGTAATTAAATGTGGAGAGAGAAAACTATTACTTATTATTTTTAACCATTAGATTGAGAAGAATCAATGGTCTAAATTTGGAGTAAGTTATAATAACTTACTCCTGTAGTAAAAATAACCCTCCTTATATATATATATATATATATATATATATATATATATATATATATATATATATATATATATATATATATATATATATATATATATATATATATATATATTAAATGTGTCATGAAATCTTATACATAGACACGACAAGAACTCTTTTGTTTAATAAAAACATAAATGCTATTTTTATACCAAAAATATGACACTTACACCTATTATATCTTGTACAAGTCATTTTTTTCTTAATTTTATTAGTTTTGTGTGCATTAGAATTTGAGCCTCACTATAAATCATGCTTAGGGCTATGTTGTAGAATGGATACGGTGTCAAAATCAGCAAGCCTCTAATAAAAAAACATGTTAATGTGTTGTTAACGCAACTCATTTTATAATTAT
Source organism: Vicia villosa (assembly GCF_029867415.1). Lineage (NCBI taxonomy): Eukaryota > Viridiplantae > Streptophyta > Magnoliopsida > Fabales > Fabaceae > Vicia > Vicia villosa. The sequence continues at coordinate 204,345,207 of NC_081181.1, forward strand.
GCTAAAATCTTTTTCTTAAAAGAACATTGATTTAAACTAGCAACATCTCAATTAAAATAAAATTTCAGGCATTTAAAAAAACATGTTAATAAACTAGATTGTTTTTCAAGAAGATCAAGTAAGGAATGACTTTTGGTTTCAGATGCAAGGAGCAAATTTATGTGCATGTTAGACTTTTTGGAACACTGATCTTTCTTTAAATTGCAACATATTATTTTTTCTTCCAAGTTTTTTTGTTGTTGTTGAAATGACTAACATATTTCAATTTTTTTGTTATTGTTGTTGAAATGACTATGTTTAAGGCTAAATTAGACAATATATTCAGCTTTTTCTTTTAATTCTTTTACTCTCTCCTTGTCCCCTAATAACGTCTTTAATTATTCACTTTAAGTGCATGTTGATTCTTATCTTAAACTATTGAATAGACATCATTATTAACATTTGAATGACACACTATATTGCATATTGTTTTTTTAAGGAAAATATTTTGCTTTATAAGGTTAATTCAAATATATTTAATTCGAATTTTTAACTAAAAACTATAGTATCAATTTTTGTCAATTGAAATGTCTCCTATGTTTATGATGAGATTACTTAACTATAATGAGCACTTTATGGTGCTTGAACTTGACTATTGTCACTTGCGTTCAAATATTTGGGGGTATGGTGCTTCTGCCTCACAGTCTCCTTTTTAAAGCTAAATTATGTCAATTATTTTTCCGAATTTATTTTACTATATGGTATTGGACTATTGGTAAAGCTTGCTAACTTTTAATGAGATAATGTTATTAGCTTCAAATTCAAATTAAGTAGTAAACACGTAACTCACTTTATAGATGCAACACATTAAGATGCCCTATACTAAACTATATATCTGAGTCTTTTAACTTTTTCTTAATGATTTTGGTTAATGGCTTTTTTTTTCCTTCTTCAGAGCGTGACCATCATGTTGTTGTTGCCATTAATTTCTGACCATCATGTTGTTGCTGCCATTAATTGTTTTGTATTAAGATTATGTTTAAGAGTTTGGAGGAGAAAGGGAGGGTTTCGAAAATTGATTTTTTTTTTAAATATAAAAAAAGAAAATTTTTTTACCCACCTCCTAACCTTCTTACCCACCTCTGGCGAAATTACCAAAATACCCCTTATTTCGGAAATACATTTCCGAAAACGTACTTTTATTGAAAAAAAATGTGTTTTCGGAAATGCACTTCCGAAAACACGAAAAAAAGGTGTTTTCGGAGATGCATTTCCGAAAACACCCCCTTTTTTGAGTTTTCGGAGATGCATTTCCGAAAATACCCTTTTTGGGAGAGGGAGGTGTTTTCAGAGATGCATATCCGAAATATTCCAAAACCAAATTGGTCTTGGAATGTTTCAGATATACACTTCCGAAATAATTTAATAATTATTAAAAAATTAAAATCAAGGTGAATCAATACAATTAATAGGTATAAAATGAAAGTGAATCAATAAAATGAAGGTAAATCAATAAAATAAAGGTGAATCAAAATTTCCTAAACAATTTTAAAGTTAAAAATTATTTTATTAAAATTATTTTAATTATGAATCAGAATATAAATATATAAATATATAATCATAATTATTAATTTTGTAAGTGAAATATATAAATATATAATATATAATATATAATTGTATTTTATTGTGAAAAAAAATATATAATTGTAACATTTATATGCTTATTATTCATTATTTATGCACATTTTGAGCATTAGTTTTTATTCTATTTAAAATTGAAACAATTTTATTATTTACTTTAATTAATTGTTCATTATTTATGCACGTATTTTTTATAAAAATAAAATTTATTTATGTGTTAGAAAAAGTTGGAGAGATTTATTTAATTTTATAAGAATTAATTATGATTTGATAAGATAAAAATTATATATTACCAAAAGTAGAAAAAACTATTTTAAGTAAGAATCATGAATCACTAACTTGTTGTTTCTAACCAGTGAATTAAAATAATATCAAAGGTTATAAATGAGTGTAATTATAAGTGTAATATATTGGTGTAATTTGAGCCCTCCTCTATATAAATATATAAATATATAAATATATAAATATATAATAATTATTATAAATTAAAACACTCATTTCTTTAATTTTTATAATTATTATATAAATATATAATATATAATAAATTTTATAAATATATAATAATTATTATAATTATTATATAAATATATAAATTAAAACACTCATTTTTTTAATTTTTTTATAAATATATAACAATTATTATAAATATATAAATAAAAAATTATAACTTATTTTGTAAGTGAAATTATTTTAATTTTTTTAATTAAAATTATTTTAAATTTTAAAATATGAATTAGGATAGAAATATATAATAACTATTATTCATAACTCATAAATTATATCAAAATATATAATTATTATTATTCATTATTCATAAATTATATCAAATTTATGATATGTGAATTAATTAATATCCTAAAATTAATTTTTGGGATTTTTTTAGATTTTTTTTTTGTTGTTTCGGAGATGAATCTCCGAATTAGTCAAAATCCCAATTTTTGGGATTTTTTCGGAAATGCACTTCCGAAGTCTGGAAAAATTTTGAAAAAAAAAATATTTCGGAAATGCATTTTCGAAGCGGGGTAAAATGAGTTTTTCGCTGGGGGTGACCCCCATAGGGAGGTGGGTAAAGAAAAAATCTAAAAAAATTTTCTAACACATTTAAAAAAAGATTTTATTTAGACTAATAAAATAATATTTATCATTAACATATTTTTACTTTTTGAAATACTATAACAACAAAAATTATATTTGAACATTTTGTCAAAACCCTCTGAAATCCTCCTTTAATATCAATTTTGAGTTCCCCAAATTAGGGAGTTTTTGATGTTATGAAGAAAACCAAATCCTCCAAACTAAAATCTTTCTATTCTTTTCTCCCAATCCTTCCTATTTTTCAAAATCCTCCCCCCCCCCCCCTCCCCTCCAAACTCTCAGACATAGCCTTAGTGTTTAAAGGATATTATTTAGAACCATTATATTAATCTCTACCGAGTCAACAAAGCCTAGTTACTCATGACGGAGCCAGTCTTGTGACTAGAAGAGTCTGCCCCTCCTTTCACATTAGCGATTTTTTAAAAATATTAATAGACCTTACCCTTAAAAATATTTTAAAAACGAATTTTTTTTAAATCAAAATTTTCACAAATTTGGATAGCAGAAATTTTAATGCGTATGTGTTGGATTGATATAATGAGTTACTTGATGTTTAGAAAATAGAATGAAACATATAATTATGAATAACTTAGTCAATAAATAAATTAATCAGCACAAAATCAATCAAAACAACGTATCTAAATGGAATTTTATTGACCAACAAATTAATAAAATATTACTTTTTATGCACAAATTTAATTGCAAGAAAGCGAAACCAGATAACTTGATCAATAGCAGACCTAAACACATATAATAAATCATTATGAAAAAATTAAGCTTAACAACATGCAATTTTTAAGAAAGCAGCAAAAACCTAAAACATGGAACATGTACAGAAAATTAAAGGAGATAAGGAAAGAGAAGATTACACCAGGGTTGATACTGGTTCAGCGCGGTCCTCATCGTTTCGCGCCTAATCCAATCTCCAATGGCAAATCATTGAAATTTTGTAGTATTTCACTATTTTGAACATTTTTACAACATGTGTTTTTATACAATCGAGGAACCAGGGAATGAAATTAAAAACAAAATTAAAATTTCCAGTTTGAATCTTTCCTTCTTCTGTTGTACATAGCCCACACAATTGAAATCCCAAGACCTTCATTCAATCTTGATCATCCTCTTACTCAGATCAAAGATCTGTTCCACACATATGTTCCACATCGATCTTCACTTGATCCTATTAGTCCATAGTCTAAGCTTTTATTCTGTCCGAAGGAACAAAGTCTCCCAACATTTTTTAGCAGCAACCTTTACTTGGCACTATTAAAGTCTTAATGGATAAAAAGTTATTTCTTTCTTCTCCCAATGGATTATCAATTCCCAGCAAACCACAGAATACAAATCTTGATTTGCAACTTAAAAACTTCGTAACCATTAACAATGAATGAACCTCTTCTATGATATATATATATATATATATATATATATATATATATATATATATATATATATATATATATATATATATATACATATAGAGGAGGGATCAAATTACACCCGAAGAGTTACACCACGAGTTACACTCGTTCAATAACTACATCTCGAATTAATATTTTTTAAATTCAACCGTTGGATTGAAACATAATATCATATAGATCATACCTATAAAGTTTGAGCTTAATCTATAATGATTTACTATATCATCAAGATATCTAAAGATTAACGTCAAAATGAGCTTTCATATAACGTTAATTTTGATGTAATTCAATGACATAGTAAATCATTATAGATTAAGCTCAAACTTTATAGGTATGATCTATATGATATTATGTTCCAATCCAACGGTTGAATTTAAAAAATATTAATTCGAGATGTAGTTATTGAACGAGTGTAACTCGTGGTGTAACTCTTCGGGTGTAATTTGATCTCTCCTCATATATATATATATATATATATATATATATATATATATATATATATATATATATATATATATATATATATATATATATATATATATATATATATATATATATATATATATATATAAATATAAATATCACACTCGCTAAGAACTGAGAAGCAGACACATCATGATAATCTTTCGAGAGGTTGAAGATGAATTCAAATGCAATAAAAAATTATGGCTTTTTTATTTGAGGTGTTTTCATCCATACACATATAACTTACAAAAATGGTTGTTAATGTTGAGAAAAACCCAGCATTCCACACATGTGTCGGGTGGCCAAAGCTTCTGATCTATATCACTCTTCCATTGTTAATCTCTTTCGAGCTTCAAGTTCTAATTACCTTGAACCATTGACTAAGATAATCCTTTCCATAAGTAGAAAGAGCTTGCAGTTACCTTCCCTTTGTTCTTGCAAAAGAGTTTCTCCCATTAGTGTTGCATTCACAAAGAAATATCTATGCATATGTAAGTCTTCTTTGAGATTGTACGTCATTCCTGATTGTTCTACTTCACCCACTGTTGCACCCCAATTTTTGACCACTGAGATCCCACCATAGCTTAAACATTAGGATCATCATTGTCATCATAATCATCATGCATGTTTCATTTGTTAATCCAAAATACAAAAAATTGTTGTTTGTTGCTTGTGTCCCAAGATAGGAGACTGATCAAGAGGAAGCTGAGCAAATTAGGGTTTTGAGACCCACAAAGAAATTCAACATTCTTATATTATTCAAAGGATTCTATAATCAATATTAATGTCCAGGGATGGTTCAATGCAAGATCAATCACCTTCAAATTCACTAGAGGCTCCAATTAGGATTTTTGACCTAATTCCACTAGAAGGTTGACTTTTAATCAGGACATGGTTCCAAGGCTCAAACTATGATTCAAGGGCATCCAAATCAACATTATAGTCCATTTATATCATTCATTTGAATAGAAGAGCTTGATTCATTTGGAAATCACAAAACTGCAGTTCATTTGGAAAAAGTCAACTGTGCAAGTCAACCTTTGACTTTTGAGAAAAATGGTCAACTATGGACTTTTAAGGACCCAAATCCTCATCATATGGATATTGAAGACATTTGATCAAAGAAAATTCAAAGAATTCATCAAGAATCAAAAAGTCAACAAAAGTCAAAATTACGGTTTTAAGTGATTTTTAATCTAATTTTGGGAACTCCAAATTTTGCCTACAAACTCAAAAATCTCCAAACATGAAAGTTGTAGATCTTGGCAAAAAAACAACTTATCACAATGCAACTTTTGGCTAAAAGTGATTATTTTGAGAGATTTTGGATTAAGAAGGTTTATGTTCAAAAAGAGTTTGAGGAAACTTTCAACAAGTGAATTGAAGTATGTAGCAAGGGCTTTCCAAAGAGATAAGTAACATGAAAATCCATGGATTGATCAATGAGATATGATTTTGTGAAGAAGGCACCATGAACACTTGAATTCAAGAATGGAGATGAAGAAGTTATGAACCAAAACCATTTCAAATGCAAAGATTCCTTTCTTGCAGCCCATATAACTTGTTCAAAGCACCATAATCTGAAGATTACACTTTCTTTTGAGCTATAATCCAAGTGTTTGAGAAATTATCCAAGTGATCATTCCATTAAAGGCATAAAGATCACACTTCCATTTTGATAAAGAGGCTTTATGCATAAAGTCCAGTCTCCTTGAGCCTCTCCCATGTCTCCTCTACGCCAAAAGCAAATTAAACATCACAAGCAGCCTATCCAAACTCAGAATAAAGTCATGGAAGCATGCTTGAACTTATACCTTGCCATTGGAACTCCAATTTTCACATAACTTCACAAATGAGCAAGGTGGTACAAGGGTCACATGTGAGCTTCAAACTTCTGATTTTTTTCCCTCCATAAACCCTAAATCTTACCTATAAATAGAGGGCATCACTCCCTTGATCATGTGGTGTCGTTTTTTTTACCTCCCCGTTTCACTTGGGAGGACGGCACGCTAGACCCTTCACGCGAAATTTGGAAGGAGAATGCGCCCGTGGTGGGAGGAATTTTATTTCAGTTCTTCCTACGATATCACACGAACTTTCTTATTGTCCTACGAGTAGGAAAGGGAAAAAAGATCTCAACTAAACCCTAGGAGTTTGCTAAGTGTGGGGATTTCACCTAGACTAGAAATTCTGGAGTCCGGGAGGTCGGTTATACATAGGGAAGTGTTTAAACACCCTACATATCTGTAGTACTCTACAGGAACCTTCTCTGTGTCTAAATGTGTTTGTGCTGCTAATGATTATTGGGAAAGTTTCTCCTTTGTATTAGGAGAAGGAATTGAATTGAATAAAAGACAGACATACTGACTGACTATTTTTGGTATTTTATTAGCTCGCTGAGATTCCTTGTGAACCTCATGCCTACATATCCCTAATGGAAGTCAGAGCTTAATGTAGTTCGGGGAACTAATTAATTATTAATTATTTTTGGGTGCCTTGCTTGAAGCTCAAGGTTGAAGCTTGAATTAAATCTCTGTTTACAGTAAAGAGACATGAAGTCATCTTTATAGAGAGGTATTTCTACTATTCCACCACAAACATTAAAAGAGTGACAGAATAACTGAATTCATTTCATTCAAGAGGGGGACCTTACTTGTGTATGTGCAAGTATACTAGTCAAATGCCTCTTAAATGAAAGAAAGATGCTCATCCAAATTAGGGAAAGTTACCACATGTCTGGGTTTTACTGCCAGCTCATGCCTTTCAAAATCCTAAATGGGAGACTTGATTAAAATGAAATGTAATGTTTGTTTGTTTGAATGTGGTGAGATAGAGGAAAGATCTCTCTATAGAGATAAGCTATGTTTATCTACTATATATAAGATTTGATTTTTTAACTGGCTTGTATGAGGCCCAAGCTTGAGGCTTTTTGATTAATGTATTATTTATTGACTCTGGGAGATGACTCCACTGGGGGTTAATTACAAGGAATTTTTGTATTTTGTACAAAGCCCAGAATTGAGGCTGACTCTAGCTAGGAAAAATATTATTTTCTGCCTTGTACAAAGCCCAAGGTTGTGGCTGACTGAGTATGAATGACTCTAATAGGGAAAAGATCCTAGATGTTAGGAATCTTTGACACATGAAGTATGGTTTATCTGCCTTGTACAAAGCCCAAGGTTGTGGCTACCTGAATGATGAAGGACTCACTGGGGAGACTCTATTATCTGCCTTGCACAATGCCCAAGGTTGAGGCTGACTATTAACAGGGGAGTTTTATTGTTTTGGTGCCTTGTATGAAGCCCAAGGTTGAGGCTAACTATTTTTGTTGGATTTTGACTCTACTGAAGGATTTATTTATTAAAAGACTGATTTTATTTTGGAAGCTAACCCTTTCCAGGGATTTTGACTCAGCTGGTGAGTTTATCCTTTTTTAAGAATGAGGTTTTTTGGAAGCTAACCCTTTCCAGGGGTTTTGACTGCTGGAGAATTTATCTTTTGAAAAGAAGGATTTTTGGAAGCTAACCCTTTCCAGGGATTTTGTTCTTTTAAACAGGTTTTTATTAATTGACTTTGGAGACTAACCCTTTCCAGGGGATTTGACTCTTTTGGGGAAATTATCTCCTAAGAGAAATGAATCTTTGGTTTTTGAAGAAGTGATTTTGGAGGCTAACCCTTTCCAGGGGTTTTGTTAAAATGATTGGCAGAAAGATTATCTAGTGGAGACTTCTTGTTTAAAGCCCAAGATGAAGGCTGACTCTTGCTGAGGATAAGCAAACATGGATCCTAGACTCTGCTAAGGAAAATTGATGAAGATAAGGGTGACAGAGACTGTCCATGTCTCTCATTCCAAAAGGTGTACTCAATGTAAAATTGAGACAAACTTAGCTTGTTTAAAGTCTGGTTTAAATTGGAAGAAACTCACCAGGGTAGGTTAAAAGGTGACTAACGACCTGTTCCTATGTTTATAAGAAACCTGGTGGGTCCTTGTATACAAGCTCAAGAGGAAGCTGGAAATGCTTTTAAGAAGCCTGTGGGTCCTTGTACAAAGCCCAAGAGGAGGCTAATCGAGGGTCATCGAGGGTCCTTGTTATAGCACAAGAGAAAGCTATGTAGTTTTGAACTTATTTTGGCTCTAAGCAAATGGGTAAGAGGTTTCACCGGGAATAATTCCTCTTTGGGTGGATGTGTCCTATTTTTTTGGATTCTAAGGTTTTTGCCAAGATGTTTCACCGGGAATAATTCATCTTGGGGGTTTGAACTACAGATCTCTAATTAGGAAAGAGCCTTCATCGGGAAGACATTCTCAATCCTAGGTCATATTCCTATAATATATATATATAGTTTAACTGTCCTAAGGTTTACACTCAGACGTAGTTCTAAACAAATATATGCACAGTTTATATTTGACAGTAATTTAAATAAAGACTGTAAATTGAAAGCTTGTAAAGCCTAACCTGGATGGAGTGGAGGCCTTTGAAGAAGTATGTACAAAGCCTCACCAACAGTTGATGGATAACAGTTGAATATATATGATAAACAGTTAATGGTTTTTTTGAAAACAGAAGAAGTGAAGATGGACATAGGTCACATAGGTATCTGAAGAGTTTCACCGGGAATAATGCCCTTCAAATACCAGAAGAATATTTTGAAAACAGAAAGAAGATTTTGTAAATACAGTTTTTGAAAACAAACTATGAAAAGAAAAAGGTGTTGGGACTTACACTCTATTAGAGGCCCATATAAAAAGATTTACTGTTTATGAGAAACAGTTGAAAATGATTGAAATGATATAAGGTTTTGTTGTTTGAAAACCTTAATCATCCGTTTAATCGGAGATTGAAAATAGTTTTGCAAATTGACAAAAGTCAACTTAATCAAGGTAAAGATAAAATCTATACCTAATTAAGACCTAAATGTTTAGGGTTTTATCATAAAATTATTTACAAGATAATTAGGTTAAAACAAAAATGAAAATATATATTTTTAAAGTATTTAAGAAAACACTTAAAACATACTATTTTAAACCTAATTAAAATATATGAAATAAATAATATTTTTTTATGATTTTTTTATTATTCATGAAATAGGTATATTAAATAACAAGTGTGTGAAAAATGAGGTGAAAATGGATATTTTTGATAGGTTAAATAATTGTGTGAAGTTGTGAGAAAAATGAATGAAATTAGTGGTAAAAATAATGTTTTGGTCTCACCATGGTTTGAACACACGCCCTCTAAGTCACCAGCTCAAAATAATACCACTGGGCCAACGCGCGCTTGGTGTTTACGATACACATCCAGTTCATTATATTTTCAAACAAGTGGCAAATCATGGAAAAATAAAAGAAACAAAAAGTCTGGGGCGAGGGGGATTCGAACCCCAGACCTTGGGCACGCGCAACACACAAACACTCTTTACTACTGGGCTATCACGTTTTAGTCGTTTATGAAACAATTACCATTCAATATAAAATAAACTTTAGCCTTGAATTTGAATTTTGCGCGCCACCACCATTGTCATCTTCAACCTCAAGCTTTCAGATTTTTGAAATTCTGAACTCTCTCAACTCTCAACCATTTGCAAAGATGTAAAGACCAAACTTGCTCTAAATTTACTCACGATTCCAGATATGTAACTAATATTTATTTATATTAACTATAACTACCTAATTTCTCAGAAAACTCTAAGAACACATGAACCCTAAATTTGAAATTAAATGACAAACAAGATGAATAAATGAATGATGATAGAGGGTTTTCAATCCTCTGATGATGCTGAACAAGATAGAATCGAGCTTTATCACAAAGAGTACTTAAATTAAAGAGATGGAGTTCAGAAACTTACCTCTGAAAATGGAGGTCGTGAGGATGATAGAGAGCACCTGGGCTTGTATGAATGATCCCAAAAGCTTCCTTGGGATTCAGTGATGCTAACTGAATGCTTATTGTAACTTCAATTCTCCTGAAATGCTCTATGGACCTCCCTCGATTTGAGCTTCAAGTGGACATGGAGAGTGATGAATCTTGAGTTACAGATGAGTTGCAGCCATCTAAACAGCTTCACTATGACCTGAGGAACACGTCTGGATGCTTGGCTTTGTTGGAAACCTTCTGAATTGCTCTGTGGACCTCCAACTGCAAGTGCTCCAAAGTGAAAGCAACAATGGTGTTCCTCCACTTACAGAAGTGATCCAGGTGCTTGGATCACCTCAAATGAACCCCTTTGAGATGTTAGAATGCTTACTTTCCAAAGATAAGCTCTGGTTTGAAGAAAACGATTCTTCTTGCCAAAAACCATAAGCATGAGAAGAGAAAGAGAAAGCAAGGAATATGGTTGCTTTGGTGTGTTTTCTGAATGAGAAAGAGCCCTCTATTTTTAGGCAATTGATTCAGAGCAATTGTGTATAGTGAGCTTGCTTAGTGAAGTGAGTTTGGTTTCTTAGCCATGAAGAAATTTCAAGGAATATCCAAGAGTGATCATTGCAATTTCGAGCCAGCTCCCCATCCATTGATCCTATCTGATCTTAGGGAACATTTCTGATGCAGAGTGAGCTCTAATTGGTTGGTGAGAAGATTCCTTGGGTGATTCATCAATTTGCCATAAATTCCCAAATGTAATCATTACATAATCACATGTTCTTGTTTCGGGAATCTTCCTCAATTCTCATGTCATGGTGGAAATGAATGCATGGCATGTTTTCAGATGTGTTATGGGTCGTGTAGCATCCATAAGTGAGGTCATGTGCACAAAATTGCAAAGTTCAAAAATGATGCATGACCTATAATTTTACTTCATGGTGCCAACATTGAACAAGCATAACTCTTAGCTCAAAATGAATTTGGGGAAGGTTGAGCACAATTTGGAAAGCCCTAAACATCTACTTCAAATCATTAGTTTGGGGTTTCTTCAGAATCATTTGGGAAAATTGTGAAAAATGAGCCCAAAGTTGGATGAAAACTAGGTTAAAAACACTTAGAATTTTTTTTAAGTTTTTATAACCTAAAGCTTGAAAATTCCAAATCTCTTAAATGGTTGATCTTTTGAAAAAAGTTCCTATGTAAGATGTTGTTTTATTTTGCAAGATCTACAACTTTCATGTTGGAAGTTTTTTGAGTTGTGTAGGTGAAATTTTGAGTTCCCACAATGCCCTCAAAAACCCTAATTCCCGACTTTTTGCTCCTTGATGATTCTTCTTGAATTTCTTTGGTCAAATGACTTTAATATCCATATATTGATGATATTGATCTTTGAAAGTCATGGTTTGACCAAAAATCTTAAAAGTCAAAGGTGATCCCATACAGTTGACTTTTTCCAGATAAAGTGAGATTTTGGACTTTTGTGTGGAACTAAGATCTTCTCCTCAAATGAGTGATGTAAATGGGTTATATTGAGGTAGTAGAGGTTCTTGAATCATGTCTTGAGTTTTGGATCCATGCCCTGATTAAAAGTCAACTATCCAGATGAATTAGGTTAAAAACCCTAATTGTCGACCAGATGAAATTGGTGACTGTGGATCTTGAATTGAGGTGTGATGTCCAGTGGATTTTATTTTATGGATCATTTTAAGATGATTTAAGTCTTTAATAGATGTCCTGGAGCTTTTTAGGGTTTCCCAAAGGTGATCCCTGATTTCAGTCCTTGATGGGCTCAAAAACCCTAGTCTGGTGACCTGAGTAAACCTGTACTCAGATGACTGGGTGTCTAATCAATCATAGGTGAATATAAAAGTGAAGCTTTTGAGTCCTATGATTGTGTTAGAGACTAATCCTTCTATTGATTGATCCTTTGCCTGAGTTTTCTTGTCTTTGAACATCCTTGATTGAATGCCAGATGAAGAAGTGACTGCTCTAGGTACTTGCTTTGACCTGATGAAAATCCTGAAGATATGTCATCTCAGGGGGGTCAAAAATTAGGGTATGACAGATCAATTACACCAGAATTCTCCAAGTCACTACCTCACTTGAATTTCTCATTTTCCAATCTTTGCATTTTCATAGTGATTTTGAGTTCCACAAGTTCTGGGTGTCAACCAAAGGTATAGAAAACTTCTAAACATCATTTAGAAGGTGTCTATACCTTCCTTAACCTCTTAAAGGCCCCTTAACCAAAATTTACCATTTTCACTCCATTAAAGCTTCATTTAAGCTCATAACCTACCAAAACACAAACCAAACACTTCCGAACCAAATTAGCCTTTTCAATAGTTTCTATTAATCATATACATAACCTCCAAACACTTACCAAAGGCCCCAAATAGAAAATCACTCTTCAAACCTCCATTAAAGAACACCTTTGAACCAAACTTGGCATTTTCAATTTGGCTCGTGCGTTTTCAGTTTCTTTGTGTTAGATACCTTCTACATCACATATAGAAGCTATCCAAACACCTGTTTTGGATCTGTAACATCTAGAACATGGAGTTCTAGACATAACTTTTCTTGCTTGTAGGTGGTATCGGGATTGAAGAAGGAGCAATGATCTATCCAGTTTAGCTGCCCAAAAAGCTTCCTTGGACATCACTAAAGGATTCCAGATTGAATTAGCAGCCCAGAAACATCTCAAATCAAGGGTTTGATCCCCACTTTCAGAGGTACTAAACTTAAACTCGAGCTTGCTTATTTGATCATCATTTTGGTTGCTTCTTGATACCATTCTGTTAGGAATAATGTGAGGACTAAAAGCCCTAAGCTTTTAGGGCCTGATTGTTAGGATTGAGCATTTAATTCAAAAATTCGTTTTTAGGGTTCATTACTAATTTCCAGAAATTCTCTTGTCTAAGTTTAAATAAATTAATGATAACCATGTGGTTAGATTCGTGGTCCAATTCTGATTATATTAGGCTTTTACTTTGTTAAAATTGGTTGAGAATTGAAGATTTTGAAAATCATCCATGGTTGGATTGTTGTTGTTCTTCACGAAGAAGATGAAGCTTGCTGGGAAATTCAAATTTGAATTCTTGCGCGCAAGTTTATATTATAATGTTTTGAAGTGATTTGCTAAATGACTACATCATTTCAGCACACTTGGTTCCCACTCTTGTACCTAGCGCTTCATGACCCATAGGTTCGGGGTTCGAATCCCCCTCGCCCCAGACCTTTTGTTTCACTTTTTTATGTGTCTTGACACTTGTTTTAATATTTTATGAATTGGAATCATCCTTTTGACACCACACGCGCGCAGCTGGCTTGGTGTTAGTTTTGGTTACCAAGCCAAGGGTCATGGGTTCAAACCCTTCTAGGGCCAAAACCTTTCTTTTTCAATCACTTGTTTTATTAAGTTTTTATTTAACTTCAAAAAATATTTAAAAATAGTAGATTAATCTTTTTTTAACCCCTTCTTTTTTGTGTGTTTTATTTACTTTGTGTATTTTAATACCATGTTAAAAAATCCCAAAAATATCTATTATTTCTTTATTTAAAACTTAATCCAAAAACATGTCTTTTATGTTTAAAAATCAATTAAAATTTTTTTGTTTTGATTATTTCTTTCATATAACTTTGTGAATGTTTTGTGAATATTTGTTTAGGACTAGAATAAGATGTCTTTGACTTCTTTATGTACCCTTAGACCATTTCTCTTAAAGAAATTGGTATTTACCAATTAAAATCAATTAGGTTTAGGAGTTTATGTTTAAACCCTAGTTTGAAAAACCCTAATTCAAAAACCCCAGGTTTAAAACCCTAATCCAAAAACATGTTGATCTTTGTTTATCCATGATTAATTAAGTTTGTTATCTTGTACATACTTGTTGATTTAATCCTTGCTTTGTATTTAATTGTTATTTTAACCATTATCTTGTTAATTTCTCTCATATATTGTTTATCTAACCCTATGTTTATGCATCATGCTAATCATTCATCATTCATCATTCATACATGAGTTTGAATCCAAGGGTTTAGATACATCCATCTCTCTTATTTATTGATTTTCATACTCACTTGTTTGTTCTTATGCCACATGATATCACACACACACTTGAGGTGTTCATTGTTAATTGCTTAAGTTTGTTGTTTTCTCCAAAAGGATGGGAATGATATTGACTAAATTGTCAAAGGGACTCAAACTCTTTTCCAATCTCTTTTATTTTTGTGTTAAGTATTTTAAAGCTTTTTACTTGTTTTATGGTTTAGTATTGTTAAAGCTTAACCAAACCCTTTTGTTTTCAAACCTTGGTACAAAGAATAGAATTATTCCCGGTGAAATATTCTTAGTCCATTGACCTTTGTATTGTTAAAGCTAGGTCTTTTGTTTTAAAACCTTGGTGTTAAGAGAAGAATTATTCCCGGTGAAACTTCTCCTAACCCATTGACCTTGTATTTTAAAGCTTGGTCCCTTTTTGTTTTAAAATTGTCAAGTATTTTAAAGCTTAAGCTTTTAAACTTATTAGGCATTTTAAAGCCTAATCCCCTTTTAAACTTGTTAAGTATCTTAAAGCTTAACCCTATTTTAAAAACTTCTGAGTATTTTAAAGCTCACACCCAAAAAGATTTTGGCCATTTTGACCCCCCTTTTATTTTCCTTTTAAGAGGGACTACAAAAGCTCTGACTTCCCTATTGCACCTAAGGAGTATGTAGGCCTAAGATGCGATATCTTATCGAGCTCACTTTCAAAAACTTCTCTTCCCATCCCTACCCTCTATTTCAAACAAGTTTTTCACATAGGATTTTCAAAAAGGTATGTATAAACAAAAGACAATAACATAAAACAAAGAGGTTCCCATGGAGTACCATGGATATGAGGGGTGCTTAAAACATTCCCCTTGTATAACAAACCCCCCGTAGCCAGATCTCTGATAAGTTTATTAGTTTTGATTTTAAAAACTTCTGTGGGTTTTATTCGCTCTTTCACCCATTCCTTTTGGAAACAATAAAACGTAGTGACGCTCTCTCACCAATTTCACCGCTACACCCACATATACCTTTTTGACCTCTAGACACTCTTCTTCTTTTGTTTGAATCCATAGATCTAGTTTGTAAGGATTTGCTGGTAAATCTGACTTTACGATCTTCTTCTCGTCCAAACAAACTTTCTAAGCACATGTCTCCCTATTTATATATTTAAGGTCCCTCGTATGCTCCTTTTCTTGATAGTTATTTGTCTTCATAATCTTCCGCTCTTCCTTTGACTTACTCTTGGTCCCATACAATGTTTATCTTTGTTTAATCTAGTCCTGCGATCTACGTTTCTCCTCCTCCTTCCTTCTGTTGGATCTTAGAATGTTAATATACAATTTAGTTCTCCTAATGATAATGGTGTCAAGATACTTTTTTTTAATCTTGTTTCATCCCCAAATTCAACAAATTTAATAAGTCAAATTTGCGACCATTCTTGTCCATCTTTGCTGGAATGACTACTTCATTAGCCTTCCCATATTTTTGAAAATTATTAAGCACAACTTTGGCACAAATTTTTTCAACAAATTCAGTAAAGAAGTACGACATTATGCGGTGGTCCAAATATCTTTTACCCCTTCTTCTGATGTTATGTTAATGGTTTTGGCTCTTATGGTTTGGAGTGCTTATGATCTCCTTGATTTACGGCTCCTGATATCTTGTCAAGCTTCTTCGCTATTTTCATGTCTATTTCTTGATTCTGAATAAAAGTTCTCTCATTTATCGAGTCCTTTCTATTCTCCCCACCCGCACTTGAGTCTCTTATTCACAAAAAAATTATAAGATGATATTTCACATATCACAAGTGAAATGTCATCTTAAAATGAAAACGATATCGATTTTAAGTGCAAAAATATGAGAAGAAACCTATATTGTTTGAATTTAAAATAAAATAATCAATTTCATGAGTCAATTAAAATAGAAGATCAAAACTATAATTAAACATAAATAAAATTAATAATAAATTACATTTATATTAATAGTCTTTTTAGTGATTCTTGAAAATTAATTTTAAATAATTTTTTAATTTATTAAAAATGTTGTAGTAAAGTACATAAAAAACATCTATAAATAATAATTATTAAAAATTAATAGATTTAAGAATTTAAAGACAGTGCACTGTCGGTGTAAAACAGTTTTACACATACAACCAATCAAAATGCTTTAATTTGCTATGTAATTTCTATTTTTTAAAATTAAAAATGAGATTTATTTTGATGCATGTCTCTCATTGGTTGACAGTGTAAAAATACTTTCCTATTTTTTAAAATTAAAAATGAGATTTATTTTGATGCATGTCTCTCATTGGTTGACAGTGTAAAAATACTTTCCATTGTCAATGCATTTTTTTTTCTAGATTTAATTTTTATATTTAAATGTATCAATTTTTTATAATCAACAATTTTAATAAATATATAAATTTATAGAAAAAAAATTAGATTTGTCGAAGTAAAAAAAGGATAAAAATTGACCCAAGAGTAATTAAATTGGCGGGGAATGGGGGATGCCATTGCCAATTTGCCAGTTTAAGAAAGAAAAGCAAGTGGGTCCCAGAAATAAGGAAAGAGCCAAAAGAGATTCCGCGTAAATTGGGGCTGGTTACCACTCATATTATTTTAAACCCTAAAAGCACTTATTACCATGCCGTTCATATTGACGTTTGGCACCATCCAACTTAACTCTTCAATAATTATATGATTCTTGCTCACTCACCGACACACTTGAATTTTTAATTCCAATGCCAATTTTTTTTGCCAAACCAATTCTTAAAATATTTTAGTTCTATTGCTTTGAAATATAAATCTAAAATTATTTAGTAGTAGATGTCAACTATTAGGCAAATTATAATATTGCGTTTGAAATAATCATATATTCAGAAAATCTTTTGAAGGCCTAACATTTATACAAATTGTCAAAAGCTATAAAGCCTATAATTAGGTTGGACACACAAAATAGTAGTATCTATATATGGTGCAAAACTAGGATAAAAATACACCAGCTGGTTTGACACACAAAATAGTAGTATCTATATTTTGAAATGGCGACTGATACTTAAAAAATTAAGTTGAAAACGATCTATATATGATTTTAAACTAACTCTTTTAGATAGCCAACTTAAAATGTTGATTTTTTTAGCTGATTGTTTAGCTAACTGGCTTAATATGTTTTTTTTTATGATATAAATAAAATTTAAATATGGTCTTCTTCTCAACAAAATTAAAATCTTTTTAAGTTTAGTCCATATTTTAAAAAATAAATAGTTTAATACTTCACTTATTCATTTCTTGTCATTAGTATTAAAGGGTGAGATATATATGCCTGCATGCGTAACACAAGTAAAGAAGACTGATATGATCATAAGATAAGAAGACACTACAAAAAATCATGTCTGTAGCGACGTGAATTTCATGCCACACCATGGAAAATCACGTCAGAGAACAAAATTAGCGACATGGTCATATACATCGCCTGGGAATGCGTGGGAACTTTGTTGTGTTGTGTTTATCACGTCACAACTTTGTGACATGGAAAACACGTCGCTAATGTTGCACAATAACCAAGTCTCCATCTGCAGTTGGGACAGACAAGGACTGCAAAAAGCAGTGTGGCACAGGACACGAAGAAAAGTTGTGGCGTGATTTAAATGACACAAACTTCCGATGTGGCTATAACGTCGCTAATTTTGAAATTAATTATGAAAGTAGCGACGTGTTTGACATGTCACAAATCAGTGACATGTAAAACACGCCACAAATATTAAAATATTTTTTTAAAAAAATATGATTTTTATTATTATAAAAAAAGTTTTATTATTAATATTATTTGTTGGAAATTAATAAATATTAATAAAAATATTTATTTAGTCAAATTAATAATAATAAACATAAAAATATTCTATTTTCCAATACATATTAATATATAATTATATTTTTTAACATAATAACATACTATATACAAATTAAATTTTCTTTTTACCTTTTTAACATATACACGTATATAATAAATTTTATTTTTACCATTTTAAAAAATATTCTATTTTCCAATACATATTAAACCTCTATTTTTCATTAAATAATAAATATTAAACTTTTAAAAAAAATTGTATATTATAAATGTTGTCTATATAATTTACATATATATATATATATATATATATATATATATATATATATATATATATATATATATATATATATATATATATATATATTATGTTTAATAATATATAATAACTTATGTTAGAACAAGATTTGTTCTGATCAATATTCTTAGTTTTGATGATAACAAGGATATGAATTTTGTGTGAGATAATGTGGTACTCTAATACATTGCAATTTCCCTTTCAGGAAATATATAAAGAGTATGCACAAATCAGCGCTCAGAAGCTTTGTCTCAGAAGGTTCAGCATGCAACATCAGAACATGGTCTGGCAAGACATCAGAAGATGGTCAAGGCAGAATCAGAACATGGGTCTATGGAAGCATCAGAAGAACTTGAGATCAGAAGCAGAAGCACTGAAGTTCTCATGGTATCACGCTCAGAAGCACTTCAAGGTCAGAAGACAATAAGATGCTATGCACCAAGCTGTTTGACTCTGATGATATTCAAATATTTTATTCACAAACATCAGATCAGAAGAAAGTACAGGTGGCAGGCTACGCTGATTGACAAAAGGAACGTTGGAAGCTATTAAAGACAACGTCAGTAGACACAACGTGAACAAGGCTCGAGGTAGTTGACAAAAGCGTGAAACATTAAATGCAATGCTGTACGGAATACGCAAAGCATTAAATGCACCCAACGGTCATCTTCTCAAACGCCTATAAATATGAAGTTCTGATGAGAAGCAAGGTTACCAATTCTGAACGAAATTATTCTGAAAGACTTGCTGAAACGCTGTTCAAATTCAAAGCTCAGAAACTTCATCTTCATCAAAGCTCACTACATTGCTGTTGTAATATATTAGTGAGATTAAGCTTAAACGTTAAGAGAAATATCACTGTTGTGATTATAGCTTTTAAGAAGCATTGTAAAACTCTTATTTGATTACATTAATTTGTAAGTAACTAGAGTGATCAAGTGTTGATCAGAATACTCTAGGAAGTCTTAGCTTGTGTCTAAGCAGTTGTAATTAGAGTGATCACGTGGTGGTCAGGATACTCTAAGAAAGTCTTAGCTTGTGTCTAAGCATTTGTTCTTGGAGTGATCAGGTTGTGATCAGGATACTCTAGAAGACTTAGTCGCGGACTAAGTGGAAAACCATTGTAATCTGTTGCGATTAGTGGATTAAATCCTCAGGTGAGGTAAATCACTCCGTGGGGGTGGACTGGAGTAGTTTAGTTAACAACGAACCAGGATAAAAATATCTGTGCAATTTATTTTTATCGTTCAAGTTTTTAAGACTACACTTATTCAAACCCCCCATTTCTAAGTGTTTTTCTATCCTTCAACTTACATATATATAATTTTTATGTTTAAAAATATATTTTGTTTTAATAAATTATATATATTTTTTAGAAATAATATTATAGATTTAAAAATAAAAAACATAATCTATTTTCTTAAAAATATATATATTTACCATAAACTAAACAAATATTTCTCTATTAAACACAGTCTGTTTTAATAAAAAACATACTAAAAAATATAATTTGTTTTATTAAAAAACATCAACAAATATATATTTATCATTTACCATAAATTACTACATAAACATAATAACATATAATCTGTTTTATTACATACTAAATTAACCTAATAATATTCAATAATCTAAATAATATATCACAAATATTACAGAAAAAATATAATATTTATCTATTAACACAAATATAACATAAAAAACAATCTAATTTTAATCTACCAATAAATTAATTAATATATCAGATTTAAAATTATAGAAATACCTCAATCTTCTAATCTCCTCCAATCTTCTAGTTCAATTTTTATATCTCCTCAATCTTCAAAATATACTTCAAAATCTTGAATAAAAAAATTAACATAAATTAGAATCATAATCAATACAAATAATAAATAATAAATAAACTAAATATAAAATACAATTAGAAAAAATATACCTTCAAAAATGGTGTGAGGAAGAGGAACAAAATGAGAAGAGTTGAAGAGAGAAATTGTTAATGGAAGAGGAACAGAAATGCTATGGAAGAGAGGAAGAAAATGAGATAAGTGAGGAAGTGAAGAGAAAATGAGACGGAATGGAAGTGAGAAGGGAGCGTTTATGAAATAATCATGGAGAAATTAGCGACGTGATAGAAACGTCAATAATTTCCCACGTGTATTACACGTCACAAAATCCAACGGTCAGCTGGCTTCCGGCTTTTAAATCACGTCGCTATTTACACACATTAACATCACGTCGCTAAAGACCTAACGGTCATAAACTTTAATTTTTTTATCTGTCCTCAGCTGCCACTCACCTGCCAAAGCCTGCTCATGTCCATTCAAAGTCAGAGTTGAGGAGTTCCGACGTGATAAACACATCACAACAAAAAAATTTGAAAATTTTATTTTCCCACCATTTGACTTCACAGATTTCAATGGTTGAAAATTTAATTTATTTTTTGCGACGTGGATAGCATGTCACAAGTATTTTTTAAATTTTTTTTTTCTGACTCCTCATGTGTTTACGTGATTGTTATTATTAATCATTTAAATATTATACTGACGTGTTTTTCACGTCGGAACAAACCTTTTTTTCTCACGTGAATAACACGTCACAAATTCTAGACGCTGGGGGGCTGTTTTCTTGTAGTGAGAGTCATTATTTTGTGTCTTAAGGATAAGTTTTAAGGGAAGTCATCGGGAGGATGACTGATGCCTTATTGTAGAAAAAACTTGAATTATTTTATATAACCAAGTCTTGGACTCACATTTTATAATTGAAGCAACAACTCTAATCAATCAATATGGTTGAGAACTAATTCATAGTGGAGAATATTGAGGTGAAAATTGATAATGAGGAAAATACTAGACTTTTGTGGAGCTCATTACCTAGATATTTTGAGCAATTCAAGAATGCCCCTTCTTTATAGTAAGGGAGATACTATTACTTTAGATGAAGTACAAATAACTGTGAGATGCAAGGAATTTCAAAGGTAAAATATTTGAATATTAGCGATAGTGGTGAAGGCTTAAGTATCTCAAGAGAAGGAAGTGAGCAAGAGAGATGTCCAAATATAGAAGGTTTGAGAACCAATCACTTCATGAAGGATTAGTCCAAGAGGGAGGATAATGAAGATTATGTTTAGATTGCTCTTGCCCTATATGAGGATAATAATGATAGTGCTGATATACTAGTGGTGTCGATTTTTGCGACAAAAGAGAGTTTGGTCATGGAATAAGGATGTTGTTAATACTTTGAGACTTTGAAGTTGGAAGATGGTGGTGTCGTTCGACTTGATAACATTTAACCTCGTAAAATTCATGTTGTTAGTATGGTCAGAATTAAAATATTCGATAATTGTGAGTTCCTTCCACAAAATATAAAATATGTTCTAGAGCTCAGGTGGAAATTGTTATCAATAAGCATGTTTTATGATCTAGGCTATTTCACTAGAGTTGAACATGGCGCGTTGAAGATTTCGCATGGCATAGTGATCGTAGCTAAAAGGTCTAAAAGACTAAAACACATGGGTTATTTATTTTAGATGGTTCAAATTTTATTGGTCATTCATCATTATCTAATGAATACATTCATGTCAAGAACAACCTATGAGATTTGATGTCAAGACATAGTAGATTTCTAGAAGTTGATTTAGTGCACTTTAATGATTTTTGTAAGAAACAATGCATAAAACCTATTTTACCGCTTCTGGCATGGTTCTAGAAGATGAGTTGCTAGAGAGTTTTTGAGAAAGGTTGGTTCCAAAGCAGCTTACTTGATCGTAAGATGTCCATTTACAAGGATAAAATTTCAGACAAATATAGAGACTTAGAGTAGGGACCCTATAGAATACTCTGTTTTGAAGGTCGTCAAATGTTTATCTCTTATGCAAATCAAGCTATTCTAGCTTGATGGTAAGGTTTTCAACTGTGTTTTCAATGGCTATCCAAGAGGAAATTATGGTTTGTTCCTAGAAACTTGGGTGACTATTTCCTTGTAACTCTTTTGTAATATTTTGTCACAAGTTTTAGAAGTATAGTCAATCAGAGAGTTACGCTCTCCCTCATTGTATATTCGTTTAATTGAATTGCCAAAAAATTTATTTGTGTTCTCGTTTTTATCTTCATCTTGCTTGATGTGAATTTGCTTACGCTAATTATAGGTTATTTTGTTATTTGAGGCCATTTATTTTTGTTGGCATTGATATTTGTCCCGTACATCTTTACTATCGACGAAACTAATATTATTGTTATATTTCAACGATAGCTTAGTGTGGTTTAACCTTCCAGTTTCACAACAAGTATGCTCTAGTAGAAGATATTACCTAACACATTATGGGGGAAGTTGTGTTCAAAATAACTTATTAATTAAGGGTGGAAAAACAATCTCGGCCCGTCAGACATGCCCATTTTGCTTAAGTAGCCATGATGAATGGTTCGGTCTTATAAGTTGCCTTGCCAAGGTCAACTCGTGTGAATCCCAACTTATCAGTTTGTACACCATTGTTACTGGGAACTCGCTTGCATTTAAATAAAGGCACTTTGAAAGTAACATAATCAATATAAAAATCTCCTCAATGACGCCATAGAACACTGTGGTTGCCAAAATAGGATTCTTATCTTTTGAACTAGAGAAATACATGGATTCGACCTCAACCATAATCCCACTATTTTTCATTGTACTACGATCATCTTTTACTTTTGTATAAAAGGAATAATTAGAAATGTCGTATGACTACAAAGTTATCACAGTGAATTTTGGCATGTACGACAACCATTTAATTGTCTCGGATCCACTACCATCATTAGAAACCCTCTTATTAAACCATCTTATGAATTTCTTGTTATGCTGTGTCAACAACCACTTGTCATGTATTCAAGGATATTTTTTATTTATAATTGTTTTGTGTTCTTTTATGTAAGGTTCAACTACACTAAGATTATTCAATATATAGAAATGTACTTCAAGAACTATATCCCGACTCATTGACTTAACATTTAAACTTTGAGTAATTGTACCATCAAAGCTGTCGGCATGACGAGATCTTGGAATTTCAATAGACTCTGTTTCAGACAAATAGTTTGAACAAAACTTAATAGCTTCTTCTATGATGTACTTTTTAACGATCAAAGCTTCCGGTCGGTGATTATTCTTCGTATATCCTTGAAATATCTTCACGTGTCTCTCCATAGGATACATCCACCTTAAATAAACTTGACCACAAAATCTGATTTCTCTGACTAGATAAACCAGTAAGTGGATCATAATGTCAAAAAATTATGGAAGAAAATACATCCCCAATTGACACTATATTATTGCAGCCTCTTCTTCTAATTCATCTAATTTTTTGAAATCAAGAACTGTATTACATATAGCATTGAAGAATAAGCAGAATCTGGTTATATATACTCTTATATTTTTGGAAGGATGCCACAAGTAGCCATTGATAGAAGTTGTTGCATCAAGACATGACAATCATGAGATTTTAAGCCAATTAACTTGAGATATTTCATTGATACAAGTTTTTTGATGTTCGAAGAGTAACCTTGGAGAACTTTAATACCTTGCAAACACTCACAAAAAAAATAATCTTTTCCTTTTTAGATAAGGTGTGACATACTAGAGGCAAATAAGACCTTTTTCCTCTATCTTCTAGAGCCAACTGTTGTCTAATACCCATCGCCACCATATATAAATGGAAACTCTTGCCATCTTTGAACTTTCCTGGAATGTTTAGAAGTGTTCTTGTCAAACTATCACACACATTTTTCACCACATGCATCACATCAAGACAATGTCTTACATCAAGACTAGTATGAAAGCTTAAAGAAAATCTATCTCTTTTTCCAAATATTTCTCTCAACAGGGCCGTCTTTATTCTTTCCAAAGAAAGCATTAAGGTTTTCTTGTCGTTGATAGACTTCATCGTTAGTTAAAGGTTTATGAGCACGTTCTTACTCCTGCTCTCCGTTAAAAGCCTTCCGCGGTCTACAATCAAGATGATTGGGTTTTAGAAATTTTTGATGCCCAAGGTAAACAGTCTTTTTTCCAAACTCAAGTTGGTGAAAACAGGTATCAGATTCCCTTATAGGTCATATTTTATGTTCTTTGACACTGTATCCAGGAAAATTTCCGTATATAGGAAAGTCGTTGATTGTGTCAAATAGCATTGCACGCATCTTAAATTTTTCACCAGAATATGCATCATCAACGTTAACACCTTTATTCCACAAAAGTTTTAAATCTTCAATTAATGGACTTAGATAAACATCTATGTCGTTTTCAGATTGTCTTGGTCCAAAAATCATCATACTTAACATCATATACTTGTGTTTCGTGCTCAACCAAAGAGATAGGTTGTAAATCATGAGAGGAACATGCCACGAAGAATAGTTAGTACTCATATTATCAAAGGGGTTCATTCCATCCGTAGCATGCCCAAACCTAAGGTTTCTTGTTTCACTCCCAAAATCCAAAAATAATGACACTTTGAAACCTCCGCCAAATGCATTCAACGGCGGTAAAAACTGTTGCGGTTATATCCGCCGTTAAAAGCTCTTTATAATGTAATGTCTTAAGAACGAGACAATTTCAATCATGCACATAAATCAACAAGTGGAAAAACATTGTTATGTCAAGAACCCTAAGAAGCACTAAAGTGACTCTCACTGATATGAAAAAACCATTTCATCAGAGGATTATAGGGAGGAATACAAACATATAGAGATGTACTTAAGAGGAGAAAATGAATACATGATTGATCCTATGAACAAGGAGAAAGAGGTCGAAATTGCAGTTAGTAGTAAAGTTATTACGGTGCCCAACAACCACAAATCTATGGGATATATAACTCAGACTTATTTGTGTGAAGCCTAATCGAATTTCCTAACATCAATTCAAAGGTAGTATCCAACCATCTAATTATCACGGCGGAAATATATTTTAACTCATGAACAGCCAAAGAGGAATAGAAGTAAATCCAAATAAACACAAGTATGCATTTTTATTGAGTATCATATTGGATCTTAATAACTTATTAATTTATTTTGTTAAGACTTTAGTAAAATTTTATAGAATGATCTATATTGTCTAAACTTTCGATCAAAAGATAAATGTTAAAATACTTACATTCGTTAAAATTTAATTTAAATAACCCCTCTTATACTTGTGTTTGTATGAAATAAATAAATTCTTTTGTATTGAGAAAAGTACACGATCAATGACAAGTGATAAGGAAAACTGTATATAAGTTTGACTCGATTTTGACTTCAAGACAGGATTACCATACAGATGACAAGGATCCAAGTGTGTATAGAATCAACTTAATTAGTCTAAAACAATGGGAGGATAAGATTAATTAATGAACGTGCATGCATGCTAAGTATGCCATAGTGCTTTGATAGCAACCTTGACTATATGGAGACAAACTAATACTACTATATGTGGGAATCGGACCTAACATATTGACTTTTGTGTTCGTAGTGATACATTATTTCGAATAAGGTTGTGTATTTTTCCACCTCTAAAAACCCTTTCATAAATATTCCATAACTCACACTATTTAAGATTATATATACCGTCCTTTGCTCACCGGTCAAGTTAGTCAACTTTTTTATTTAAAATAAAATTAAAAAATAAAATCAATTAAGAATATTTGATGAGAAAGTAAGAGATCTTTTATAGCTTAATCAAAATATTATTCAGCCTAAATATGCAATTTTAAATTCTCTTGAAAAAGAATTTTTACCGTCTATTCGCTATCAAAATTTCGCTATTTAGCCACGGTTAAAACCGTAGCGAAATAAAAAAAAAAACTGTGGCAAAATATACTTAGCCACGGTTTACAAAACAGTGGAAAAAAGGGGCGTTGCAATTTATTACCCACGGGTAAAATATAATTTAGCTACGGTAATTTTGAGTGTGATAACAATTATTAGCGACAGTATATATGAGGAAAGCAATATAAAGTGATTATGAGAAATTGGATTGAATCTCCAATTATGCAATGAATGAAATGATTGAAGATTTGCTTGTTGCTATAATGATAATCAAGTGATGAATTGGTTGAAAGAGATTTGTGTGATTCAGAGAGAGCCGACTCGTGAGTCAGAGCTTGTGGTTTACAATTTAGAAATGTCAAATATAAGTTTAGCCACAGTTAAACCGTAGTTAAAAAACGCGCGTATAATTTCCCGCCCTATTAGCCATAATCCAAATTTCATTTTAGCTACGGTCAAAACATAGCTAATTTTTATTTAATCTATTTTAGTTTAATTTTTTAGCCACTAGTTAACCGTGGCAAAACTAAAAATTAAACCCCCTCAGTTATTTTTATTTCACACAAACTTTAAAAACAATAATTCAATGAATTCAAAGCAAAAATAAACAAAATTAAGAGTCAAACAAATATTTTAATAAATTGACAATAACTTCCTAATGTCAAACATAAATCTGAAGTATTTCACCACTACAGTACTTCTTAATTATAAAACCAAAACAAGTATTATACTTCCACTTCTAAACACCAAAAAATTAGTACCATACTTCCACTTCTAAACACCAAAAAATTAGTACCATACTTCCACTTCTTAACACTAAAAAACAAGTATCATGCTTCTAGTTCTTAACACTAAAAAACAAGTATCATACTTCCATTTCTTAAAACTAATTTGGAGAAGCATTGCTATTGAAAATAGATAATGCTTCATGAAGTTTTGAAGAACCTTCAATTGATGTTGTGCTTGTGCAAGTTGCTCAGTGGTATGTGTGAGTTGTTCGGTGGTTTGTGTAAGTTTTCCTTTAGTCTCTTCATATCCAATTAGTTTTTCTCCCAAACATTCTACATCCTTCTGCAAGTCTTCAACATTCTTTTGACTAAAGCTACCAACTTGAATAAAATTTGTGTAATGTCTTCGTTTTCCAAAAGCTTGAGTAGGACAAACTCCTAAGCCTAAACCACGTACTCGACCTGAGTGTTCTGCTCCACATATTTTTGCAATGGCATCATCAGTATACACATTAATCTTTGATGAGACACCTATTGTGGCGGTACGTTCTTTATCTTCAGACAAACTCTCTGAAATCTTCTCCTGTTAATAAGAAATATTACTCTTTAGTTGTGAAAAATATATTGAACAACTAAACTATGAAATAAAGTATTATGACATTGAGAAAAACAAAATAATCAAAACATGATTACTATGTTATTTGATAATGACTTAAATGGCCTCTTGCAACAATTTATTCTCCACATGAAGCTCTAGCTAATCAGCAGATGCAAAGAGTAAATCTCAAAAAATAGAAAAGGAAATTGACATAAATCATGTGTAGAAACCCATCATTTGCATATACCAGAACTCAAACCTTAAGCACTTCACACAAGTTCACACAAGTACCTCTATATACAATCCAAAGTATGCTTTTGCACTAGTATATGTTTAAGTGATTATTAATAATAGGCAGCCTTACATGTATCCAGTATGCAACATAATATGCAGCCTTCCATGTATTCAATATACAAGTGGATAAAAAATCAAGGTTTTATACCACATAATACAATATGCAACCATCCTCTTTTTCCACTAAGTATCCAAATAAACATGCACAATAGCAGTAACAAAACCACATGTGCAGACAAAGAAAAGCACCAAATATGTACACTTATCTAATGCATGTTGGGTGCTTCATAACAGAAAATTGTGAAAATGATCTTTAAAATTTGTAGAATTGTGACAACAACAGAAAGATAAGTATACTTACAGCCATGGCCTTTCCTTCTTCGTTCACATAATTCCCATCCTTCTTTATTAAAGTTAATAAAATAACCTCGCTTCGACAAACGTGCCTCCCTAATTGTAGCTCCTAACAACGTAAATAAGATATAAATTAACAAACAAATATTAATTACAACTTAACTTTGTTTTTTTTTACTAAAAACTTAACTTTGTTATGATACATAAATTTCTTGAAACCACTTACCATTTCACGACCCCTTCTTGCATTGCTCTTACTACCACCAGCATGTGAGACTTTAAGCTTCTTACGATTTATGGTATTCTGCTTACTTTGTTTCTACAATTTTAAACTATAAAAGTTAATATATATATATATATATATATATGAAAAAAAATGACATAGTAAAATAATATCCTATACAGAATACTTATACCTTCATTTTTGGACTTTTGTAGTGATGCACAAAAGAAGTCCATTGAATTGGATCCACGCCTGAAGGGGTGTTGGCAAGTATTTCTTCCTTTCTTTTGTTGGGATAGAAGTATTGATTTCGTAACTTATATTTATAGGCTTTCCATCTTTTCCCTAGTGTACACCTCACCCATTTGATTCCAGCAACATAGTCAAACTCAAAATGATCCTTAAAAAGTTTTATTTAAAGGTCAATATTTCATTATAAAAAAACACCAACAAAAGAAAATTAAGCAAAGTTAAAATAATGACCTCAATAAATTTCCATTGATCTTGGCTGCATTTTTCGGACATCTCGTCCCATCTTTCAACTGATATAGGACAGTAGGCAGACTTTTTAGCAACTTGGCCTAAGAACCTCACAAGTAAGTTTGAACTACTATTATCTCCTTGACCAAAATTTTTGAGTTCAACAATAACTTTTTTAGTTTTTTCCAAATGCCAAACTTGATTTGCAATCATCTTTTTAGTTATAACTTCTCCAGTACACATATCAACCAATAGATACAAATAAAAGTTAATAAATATGTTCTAACAGCATATCGACCATCTAAGAACTTATTTATAATAAATATATGACTTTAACCTTTAACTTTGACAAGTAGAGGCTCCTCTTTTTGCTGTAGTTGATCTTCATTTGGATTTAAGGAAGGGTCAAATGTGTCGTCAAAGGATGGACTATTAGTCATGTTGACATCTTGTTGTGGACTATTGGGTACATTCATATTTTGCTGTGGCTGATCTTCATTTGAATGTAAGGAAGGTTCAGATTGATTGTTGTTACTTTGTTGATGTTGATCTTGAAAATTTTCTATATTATTTTGAACTTCTCCTCCTCGTAACCTTCTAGCACATCTTTTCCTCAACACTTACGTTTTTGCTTCATCTCAATTCAAATATCTGCACAATTTGCTAACAAAAGATAAAATTTGGAATGAAAATATATTCTAAATGAATCATAAGATGAACAAGTCATTACATAAGAAAAAATAGTACAAAGTTCATAAACAAAATAAGGTGAGCCCAAGAAAAGCTTAATCATTAAATTTTAATATCAACATATAATAAAAATATAATATACCTTTCAACAGGGTACATCCATCTATAATGCACTGGACCTGCAATCATTGCTTCCTCTCCCAAATGAATGACTAAATGAACCATAATAGTGAAAAAAGAAGGAGGAAATATCATCTCCATATGGCAAAGGGTTAGAGAAATTCTTTGTTGTAGTTTCTCTATATTCTTGACATCTAGAACCTTTGATGAAATTTCTTTAAAGTAGTTACATAACTCAATCAACACTGAAGCAACTTCTTTTGGAAGAGTTTTTCTAAAAGCAATTGGTAGAAGATGTTCAATCAGAATGTGTGAGTCATGACTCTTTAGACCAGATATTTTGCGTTTCTTAGTATCAACACATCTAGAAATATTTGATGCATAACTATCAGGAAAAACCGCATCTTTAAGAATTTTTAGGAACATGTCTTTTTCCCTAGTTTTCATTTTAAAGCATGAATGAGGAAATTTAGAGGAATTGGGATCTGTATATGGATGAAGACTTGGTCTAATTCCCATAATTTGCAAGTCTTTACGAGCAGAAAGATTATCTTTTGTTCTATTTTTGTCATCAAGCACTGTGAACAATACATTGTCACAAACATTCTTTTCTATGTGCATCATATCAAGGCAATGGCGGATAAGATTATGCTCCCAGTAAGGCAAGTTCCAAAAGATACTTTTTTTTCTTCCATTGTTGTGGGCCTTTCTTACTCGTACCTTCATCACGAGCCTTTTTTAGATAATCCTCAATTTGTCATAGTGTCGATGAACCTGACATTTGATGAGGCGTAAGACTATGTTCCACATATCCATCAAAGAACTTTGTATTGTACCTATACTTATGACCATGGGGTAAATATTGGCGGTGACCCATGAAACAATTTTTCTGACCAAACTTAAGCCTTTCAGATTTTGTATCAAACTTACATGATGGACAAGCAAACGACGTGTGTGTGTGTGTGTTCCACCCAGATAAGTTATCAAGACCTGGAAAGTCACTAATTGTACAAAATAATGCAGCTCCCATTTGAAACATTTCTTTAGTTGAGATATCATAAGCATCAACACCAATCCACAATTGATTTAACTCAGCAACTAGAGGCTGCAAGTAAACATCAATTTTATTTCCAGGCATCTTAGGTCCGGGAATTATCATTGACATGATAAGAGAAGTTGGCTTCATACAATACCATGGAGGATAGTTATAAAGACACAACATTACAGGCCAAATGTTGTTTGAAGAACTTAAAGTTCCAAATGGATTGAAACCATCAGTAGCTAATGCGAGTCAGACATTACGAGGATCAAATGCAAATTCTGGATAAAATGAATTGAACTCTTTCCATGCTTTAGTATCTCTAGGATGCCTTAACAACCCATCAGGATTTGCCACCATAGCATGCCATTTCAATAACTCTGCAGTTTTAGAAGACATGTACAACCTTTGCAACCTTGGTATAAGTGGGAAGTATCGCAATATTTTTGTTGGTTTTTGTTTCTTTTTTGTACCATCACTTACACCATTTGAAGAACCATCCTTTTCTTCTACTTTCCATCTATATGTATTACATATCTTGCATTCATCTCTCTTCTCATCCTCTTCTGATCCCCAATACAACATGCAGTGATTTGGACAAGCATGAATCTTATTGTAACTCAAACCTACCCTCTTGATCGTCTTTTTTGCTTCATAGAAAGATGTTGGCAGTTTAGCAAAGGGAAAAACATCATTTAGAAGTTCAATAAGCATCAAAAATGTTTTATCTGTGGCACCACATAAAATTTTTATATGGTAGAGACGAACAATGAATGATAGTTTGCTATGTTTTGTGCATCCAAGATAGAGCTCTTGATTTCCATCTTCCATCAAATCTTTAGTCTTTTTCAACTCCTCATTGAAAAATACTTGCATGAACACAAACATAACAGGTGACTTTACAAACAACCAATCACAAATTTTTATTAATTAAAAAACATAAAATATTTTTTTCTCTCTCCTACTCAATCACAACCACCCCATGAATCCAATTAAAAAAAAGTTTAATTTTAAATAAATTTAATAATTTCTCTTTTCTTATTGGTTGTTCCTAACACTAATGATTTATGTGCGTATCCATGCAAGTTTTTCTCCTCCTCATTACTTATATCCTTCGTACTTGTGGGGTCCTCGATATTAGAAGGATTTGATGGCCCATGATCTTGAACTCCTTGATCAATTAAGACACCAAAGACATCATTTAACATATCTTGCATTGGACGTTGTTTAGTTGGCGGTGTTTCTACTTGGCCTTCTGATTCAACATTGCGTTGGATATGTTTCTCCCCATGCATATTCCAAAATGTGTACTTGCTAGGAAATCCCCGTCGAAGGAGATGAGTAAATACTTCAACTCTATT
Organism: Vicia villosa; assembly: GCF_029867415.1. NCBI lineage: Eukaryota > Viridiplantae > Streptophyta > Magnoliopsida > Fabales > Fabaceae > Vicia > Vicia villosa. Next base: position 204,377,493 of record NC_081181.1, read on the forward strand.
ACCCGAAAGATTAAATCCGCATGTAATACAAGGACACAATATTTTTCCATTGACTGCTGCATTAGAAAAGGCAAAGTCCAAAAATTGGACCACCCCATCTTTAAACTCTTTTGATTTTATTGGCTTGTCAATCCAACTCTTATTTATCATAATTGGATAAATCTGCTTTAAATTTAAAATAGAATTAAGCTTATAAATTTAAAATCAGCCCCATAAGCCACAACGATCAAACTTTCATATATATATATATATATATATATATATATATATATATAATGGATTTATTAATAAGTGAATTCAATAAAGACTCTGGCTTATTGTTGTATACTTGTATGTACTAATTAAAATAAACATGAACTCAAAGTATTAAAAATAATTTTAAAAAACTAAGCAGGCCCTAAGACAAAGAAGCGTAATCAAAACAAAATGGCACTTACTCAAATGACTTAAATTGATTTGCCTTCAACTTGTTCACCTCACTGCTAAACACTCCCTCTACAGTGTAAAGAAATAAGAAGTCAAATGAAAGCATTGATATCTATAGTGAAATGTGAAAAAGAAAGAAACAAGTACACATTGGAAAACTAAGCAGGCCCTAAAATATTCAGCTAATGAATCATGGTGATAAAGCCATATATCACATTAAATTTGGTTATGTATAAGCCTTGATGGATATAACAAAAATGGCCTCCAACTTTAAGATAGTATGAAGCGTATTTGGTTTGATAGTGATTTTTACATTATGAGACAACAATTTCATACTACAATATTCTCTATAGTTGGATAATGATTTAGAAAAACCTTTTAACTATAATAATTGCATAAATAAAAACAAGATAACATGTACATGGCTTAAATTATTCATATATATGCCCTTAAGTTTTTTTTTTAATCAGCAAATGGAATTAATTAATTAGAGAAGGTATAAGGCATGTCACAAAGCAAAAGTACATGATCATATACTTGTTACATCATGTAAACATATTTACATATACTCTCTCCTCTCATGATTACTACTATCACTACTGACTTCCCCATTGATCGATTCTTTGCATTTCATAGTAAAAGATTGAGAAAGGTCCTTCGGGCCAGATTGCTACTAGCATTTTCTTGAGTTGCACCATTATATAGATCTTACTACAACACATTACAATTCTATATACAATTCTCTAGTAATTAATTTGTATTATCAAATCATCTTTATAATGTTTTTGTATTAAGACTTGTTTATTTTCTTTTTAGAATGTTGAGGTTGAGGCTGAGAAATATTGTCCCTAAATTGATCATCTGAATTTTATTAAAACCATTCAGTTTTTTGTTTATTCATCATGAGAACAAAACACCATTACACCAGACAGAAACTAGCAGAAAGTTAAGCAACTCCTAAGCAGCTATAGAAAGAAACTAACATAAAACAACCAATACAAATAACAAAAATGGGAATTACATAAAACACTCCAGAATAAGCCAAAGCTTAAAACACCCTGCAACGGAGCGGTAAAAACACAAACTATGAGGATAAAATTAATCACCTCAATGAGTAAGCAACATTAGTTGCATTTCTTGTTTCTCTAAGATATCAGATAAAGGATCATATATCAAAATGAATATGAAAAGCTTCAACATGAGTCATTCCATTAAATGGAAATACTACTTAAATCAACGAAGTGCATATCAACACTATCATAAAGGCATGGAAATAGATCTAAAATATACGAACAGAAGCATAAAGATAAGTTATTTGAGTTCTGAAAAATACCGTTGAACTCAGCAAATGTAGCTCAGAACGATTAGTAGTGTTGTCGAATCTTTCAACGTTTCAAATGTAGCTCAGAACGATTAGTAGTGCAACAGAATCAGAAACAACACCTAACAATAAGATTGAGAGAGGAGAACGATTAGTAGTGTTGTCGAATCGGAAACGTCACTGAAAGTGAAGAACAATTAGGGACAAAATGAAAATAGGAAACGAAACTGAAATAAGAGAAAGATTAGGGAATGTAAACAATGCATAAAACTGAAATAAACCTTGAATTTGTAAACAGCTCAGAAACAAATTAATTAAGGATTAGGGTTTATCAATTTAATGTTTCTGAAATGAAACAACAATAAAACTTACCGACAACGAAAGAGGAAAATTGGGGATTAGTGAATCTGAACTGAATGAAACGATTTCATGTTTCTTGAAGGAATTTTACGGCAGACAAGAGAAGAAGTTTTATGACAGAGAAGAGAACTGAGTGGAAGAAACTGGAAGATTGGGGGTTATCTGAAGAAAAAAAGTAAAATGAAAAATAAAGAGGGAAAAGAATAGCGCGTGAATGAAATAATCCCGCTTTTCTTAGCCACTGTTACACCGTGTCAAACTTGATTTCCTTAAATTTTTTATTTTTTTATCCACGGTTAAATTAGGTGTGGCTATTAAATTGTGGTTGCTTGTAAAATGTTTTATAATAAAAATTTATCCATGGTTTACCCGTGGCAAACTAACTAATTTAGCCACATTTATATAACTGTGGCAAATTAACCGTGGCTAATGAGCGGATTTTTTATTGTGATTATAATTTGTATTATAATCTTTCCCTAATAAAGAGATAATTTTTTAAATTAGAGTTAAAATTTGATCATTAAATCATAATCGAGTCTATCAATTCAACAAATAATCAGTAGAATCTATCCACTCTATAAAAAATAGTTAAACATAATCTTCTTTTCTTGTTACAAATAGAAAAACAGTTAAATACAATCTATTAAATAAAAGTTATCATCTATTGAATCAGGGTCGGCCCTAGGAGTAGGCCACCAAAACTACTGCCAAGGGTCTCACATTTTTATTGTATATTTATGAACAAAAATTAAATTATGTTATATATCAATTACTAAATAATAACAATTAATATATATTAATAGTTTGATTTGTTAATTTAAAAATCACATGTGTATATAATAAATTTTTTAGTTTTTTTAATATAATTATAATAGGAGATTTGATTAATATTTTAAAATAATTTTAGCATTGTTTTTAATTATGATTTTTTTAATATAATGAGAAGAGTATTTAGATGAGTTAGTTTTATTATCAATTAAAATAAAATATTAAATTAAATTAATTATGATAATTTAAGGACTTTTATATTTTTAACCATATAAAATATATTAACCTTAAAAGAATAATTTTATTATATTAAAAATATTTAATTTTAAATTTCGCCGTAGGCCTCGAGATGTGTCGGGCCGGCCTTGAGATGACCTTTATTACAAAAAATAAAAAAATATTTATTCAACTATAATTTAAGATTTTATGATGAATAATTATTTTATAATTTTATAGTAAGTTAATCATAATTATAATTTTAAAATATATCTCTCTCCCCCCTCCCTCCATCCTCCTCTCTCTCTTTAAATGTTGTATATATATATATATATATATATATATATATATATATATATATATATATATATATATATATATATATATATATATATATATATATATATATATATATATCTATGAAGCACCGATACTTCAAAATCCCTGTCGTATCGTATCCGATACGCTCCGATACGCCGATACGCTCCGATACGCTGCCGATACGTATCGAAGGAGTATCGGAATTTTTTAAAAAAATAAAAAAATTAAAAAAAATCCGATACGGCTGCGATACGCTTCCGATACGTCCCGATACGTGATCTTCAATTTTTTTTGCAGATTTTATTTTTTTAATGACTCTTCGTTTATTTTTTTATTTTTTAATAGTCATTATTTATTTCCCTACTTAATTCTTTCCTAATATTTATATTCCAATAATTTTTTAAATCAATTTTTAATATCTTATTTAATTAAATTCATCATTATTCATCATTAGTTGGGACTTCCTATTAGGCAATAGTTGCACGTTAAGATAAAAGTAATAGGCAATAACTATTAATAATAACTATGCTAAGTTTTCAATGCCAATAATATTGATCATTAGTGACTATTTATATGACTAACATTTTCCAACATTGATACTATACCAATATCTTAGATTTAATATTTTTTAGTAATATAGTTATGTATTGAAAGTTCTATTATGAGAGTGGTTTTGTTAGACTATAATTTAACTAAATATTTTATTTTAATCTTTATATGCGTATCTTAAACGTATCGTATCTTGTATTATTCAATTAGTAACGTATCGCCGTATCGGATACGTATCGTATCCGATACTCGTATCGTGTCCGTGCTTCATTGATATATATATATATATATATATATATATATATATATATATATATATATATATATATATATATATGTGTGTGAAAATCCTAAAATTTAAATGTTGTTTAAATTTTATTTTGATTTTTGTAATTCAAAACTTTACCAAGGTATTTCAATCTAGAGCTTTTTAATTAAATGTATGAATTTTATGTTTAGTTGTTTTGAAATAAATAAAATTATGGGAAAAACAGTTAAAAAAGGCTACTCAACTTTATTTAGGTTGATCTTAACGGGCCTCGAGCTTTTAAGGGTTGGATAAAAAATTGTTGTAATAAGGGCTAAAAAGTTACTACATGAACCTGGTTCTATACAGGCTTCGCGTTATCTGGTCCTATACGACTATTATTTATTTATTTTATACAGAAATAAAAATAAAAATTTCATATAAAATTATATTATTTTAAATGTAAAATATTTTTATAATCTCTATTATTTTTTTATAAATATTATAATATATTTTAAATTCAATACAAGTCTTAATGTATAAAATAATATCCAGATATTTAATATAAGAGAAACTAATAGAATATGAGGTATTTACGAAAAATATAAAATAATTAAATATTAATTTAATTATATTAATATATAATATTTAAAAGAGAAAGATTGAATAGAATAGATATAAAATCTAATTAGGTGAGAAAAATCACTCTGACGTTTTAAGATAAAACAATATAAATATTAATATAATTTTTTAAAATTTATAGTTACGTTGGCCTAACCTAACAACCTACTCCCGACCCTTACAAACCATCTCTAATGGATACAAATATTTTGTTTGTTATCAATGAAAAGTTGATTGATTTCAATGATTTCAATCGCTTTGAACAAAGGAAAGTTGTTAACAAACAAAGGTTGGATGCTTACTTTAACATTTTCAAAGTTAAAGTTAATCTCGTACTTCCTCACCTACAACGTCAAAGTTAATCTTTCTCTTACCATTTTCAACTTCTTGAAGGAAATGATAATCATTTCTCTTGAGAAAACTACTTTTCTCATAGCATATGGAGGAGTTCTTTATGAACTTTTCTTTAAATTAAGGATAGTTAGGAATGGGAAGATTTTTTTATAATAACCAAGTTTTTTTTTAAATATACAAAACAAACCAATATTTCAAAAAAAATTACCCATCTAACCATGTTTGTGAATGTTTTACACGTAGGCGCCATGTGCCATGACGCCTTCTATATTTTCTTTTTTAAATTTTTCCAATTACTTGAGGATTTACAAGTGGATTTGTTGTTACATGCAAATTTACTTGCAAATTAAACATTAAATATTTCGTAGATAAATTTGCAGGTAAATCTGCAGGAAAATCCGCAGGTAATTGAAAAATTTAAAAAAAATATATAGGAGGCGTCATGGTACATGGCGCCTACGTGGAAAACACCCTCAAACATGGTTAGATGGGTAATTTTTTTTTTAAATATTGGTTTGTTTTGTATTTTTTTTTTGTTAAACTTGGTTATTACAAAAAAAATCTTCTTAGGAATGATGTTGAAGTTGAGTGGACGGAGAAGTTTGAATATGTGAAATAGTTTTCTCTATTCTCTTATTTTTTTTATTATCAATAAAATATTTCTTTTTTCTATTATTGTCTATTCTTGTTTATTGATTACAAAGATTTTGAGAATTCAACAAAGAATTGTTTTTGTCTGCGAAGCAAGTTGGTGAATCTGTTCAAGATGGGGCTGAATTGTTTATGTTATTGGCAACCTTAGATGTGCATGAGAAGAGAACCATTGATGAATTGCCAATAGTTTGTGATTTTGCGGAGGTATTCCCTGAGGATGTAAGTGATTTACCGCCGGAACGTGAAGTTGAGTTTTCGATTGATTTAGTTCCTGGAACTAGTCCTGTATCGATGGCTCCATATAGGATGTCTGCTTCTGAGTTGAAAGAGTTGAAGAGTCAACTTGAGGATTTGTTAGAGAAGAAGTTTATTCGTCCTAGTGTATCGCCATGGGGTGCACCTGTTTTGTTGGTTAAGAAGAAGGAAGGTTCTATGAGGCTTTGTGTTGATTATAGGCAATTGAACAAAGTGACAATTAAGAACAAGTATCCACTTCCAAGGATTGATGATTTGATGGATCAGTTGGTTGGAGCTTGTGTGTTTAGCAAGATTGATTTGAGGTCTGGGTATCATCAGATTCGTGTGAAGGCGGAGGATATTCAGAAGACTGCTTTTAGGACGAGGTATGGTCACTATGAGTATTCTGTTATGCCGTTTGGTGTGACCAATGCACCTGGTGTATTCATGGAGTATATGAATAGGATTTTTCATGATTATCTGGATAATTTTGTGGTTGTGTTCATTGACGATATTTTGATCTACTCCAAGAATGAAGATGATCATGCTGAGCATTTGAGGATTGTGTTATCGGTGTTAAAGGAGAAAAGGTTGTTTGCTAAGCTTTCGAAGTGTGAATTTTGGTTAAAGGAAGTGAGTTTTCTTGGCCATGTGATCTCTAGTGGAGGTATTTCTGTTGACCCGTCGAAGATTGAAGCTATATCTCAATGGGAAGCTCCTAAGTCTGTTTCTGAGATTAGAAGTTTTCTTGCTTTGGCTGGTTATTATAGGAAGTTCATTGAAGGATTTTCTAAGTTATCTTTGCCGTTGACGTTGTTGACTAGGAAAGGACAAGCTTTCATTTGGACTTCGCAATGTGAATCGAATTTTCAAGAGCTTAAGAGAAGGTTGACTTCTGCTCCTATTTTGATTTTGCCAGATCCGTTTGAACCGTTTGTGGTGTATTGTGATGCTTCATTGTTGGGTTTGGGAGGCGTTTTGATGCAAAAAGGGCAAGTGGTAGCTTATGCTTCAAGGCAACTTAAAGTTCATGAGAGGAATTATCCGACACATGATTTAGAGTTGGTCGCCGTTGTGTTTGTTTTGAAACTTTGGAGGCATTATTTGTTTGGGTCAAGGTTTGACGTTTTCAGTGATCACAAGAGTTTAAAGTATTTGTTTGATCAGAAAGAGTTGAATATGAGGCAACGAAGATGGTTGGAATTCTTGAAGGATTATGACTTTAGTTTGAACTACCATCCTGGAAAAGCGAATGTTGTAGCCGATGCATTGAGTAGGAAATCATTGCATATGTCTATGTTGATGATTCGAGAATTGGAATTGTTCGAACAATTTAGTGATTTGAGTTTGGTTTGTGAAACGACGTCTTTGTGTGTTAAGCTTGGTATGTTGAAGCTTACTAGTGGTATTTTGGATGAGATTAGAGAAGGCCAGAAATCGGATTTAAGATTGGTTGACATTATTACATTGGTTAACCAAGGTAAAGGTGGTGATTTTCGGATTGACGATAATGGCATTGTGAGATGTCGTGATCGAGTTTGTATACCGGATGTTATGGATTTGAGAAAGAGAATTCTTGAAGAAGGGCATAGAAGTGGTTTGAGTATTCATCCCGGTGCTACTAAAATGTATCAAGACTTGAGGAAAATGTTTTGGTGGCAAGGTATGAAGAAGGATATAGCGGAGTTTGTTTATTCGTGTTTGACTTGTCAAAAGTCAAAGATTGAACATCAAAAGCTGTCTGGTTTGATGCAACCGTTATTTATTCCCGAGTGGAAGTGGGATAGTATCTCTATGGATTTTGTTTCGGGTTTGCCAAGGACATCGAGTAATTGCGAGGCAATTTGGGTCGTTGTGGATAGATTGACGAAATATGCTCATTTTATTCCGATGAGGATGGACTATTCGATGGAAAGACTTGCTAAGTTATACATTGAGAAGATTGTGTGTTTACATGGTATTCTGTCAAGTATCATTTCGGATAGAGATCCAAGGTTCACTTCTAGATTTTGGGAGGGTATGTAAAGTGCTTTGGGTACGAAGTTGCGTTTGAGTTCGGCGTATCATCCGCAAACTGATGGTCAATCGGAGAGAACTATTCAGTCGCTTGAAGATCTTTTGAGGTCTTGTGTTTTGGAACAAGGAGGAAATTGGGATAGTTTCTTACCTTTGGTTGAGTTTACGTATAACAACAGTTTTCATTCGAGTATTGGAATGGCACCTTTTGAGGCTCTTTATGGTAGAAGGTTTAGAACTCCTTTGTGTTGGTATGAATCGGGAGAGAGTGCTGTGGTTGGACCCGAGTTAATTCAAGAGACTACGGATAAGATTAAGATGATTCAAGAGAAGATGAAGGCTTCTCAAAGTCGTCTGAAGAGTTACCATGATAAGAGGAGGAAGGCTCTTGAGTTTGAGAAGGATGATCATGTGTTTCTTCGAGTTACGCCAATAACGGGTGTTGGTAGAGCATTGAAGTCGCGTAAGTTAACGCCGCGTTTCATTGGTCCTTATCAGATTTCGGAGAGAGTAGGTGAAGTGGCATATCGGATTGCATTACCACCGTCTCTTTCTAATCTTCACGATGTGTTCCATGTGTCTCAATTAAGGAGGTATATTGCGGATCCATCGCATGTTGTTCAATTAGATGATGTTCAAGTGAGAGATAATTTAACGGTTGATACATCACCTATGCGAATTGAAGATCGAGAGGTGAAGAAGCTTCGTGGTAAAGAGATTGCTTTGGTGAAAGTGATATGGGGTGGAGTCGCCGATGGTAATATCACTTGGGAACTCGAGGATAAGATGAAGGAATCGTATCCGGAGTTGTTTGTTTGAGGTAATTTTCGAGGCCGAAAATCTTTTAAGTGGGGGAGAGTTGTAACATCCTATTTTTATTAGATTTAATTAATTAGGATTATTTGATAATTGATAATTGTTTATGTGTTTTATTTAATTATTGTTTGCGCGATAATTATTTAATTGGGTGACAATATGTTATTTAGCTAATTAATAAATGGTAGAATTTTATTTGAAATTAGTTAAATGGGCTTAGTTGAGTGAGAAAGAGTATTAGGTGGGTTAAGCCCAATGAGATAATGAGAGTTAGAAGAGAATTCTATGAGTTAACCTAAATTAGATAGAAAGATAAAAAGAAAAGTATAGAAGAGAAAAGAGGCAAAAGAGTAGAAGAGAGAAGAGGAGAGGATTGTAGATTTCTTGAAGTTAGAAGGAGAAATTCAAGAGGTAAGGGTTTGAATACAAATTCTTGTAGAATCTATAATTGGGTAATGTTGTATGTGTTAAAACATGGGATTTCACTTTGGGTATTTTCATAATCCATGAGATTTGTGTTGTTTGATGTTGTTTATGCTTGGAATGGGTAGAAATAACATGTAATTCATGATTCTTTACTTGATTCTATGGGTGGGTTTTGATTTATAACATGTTGGATGAAAAGAATGTAAAACCTAACTTTGGGATTTGGGTGAAATTCATGGATGTGCATAATTAATGAAACTTTGATGAATCCAAGGATACATAGGGGTTATGTGTATGTTATGTATGTGAAATTCGTGTGCAAATAATGAACTGAACTGTGAATTGAGTGATGAAATGAAAAAAAGAGGGAACTGTGCTGAGTTTACACAGAAAATTCACTTCTGCGACGTGTTCGCGACGCGAACGGAAGGTGGCGGCGCGAACTGAATGAATTTCTGAAATGATTTGATTCTGCCTTGTACTTCGCGGCGCGCACATGTGGATGCGGCGCGAACTGAATGCATTTTTGAAATACATTGTTTCTGTCTGTTACTTCGCGGCGCGACCAAGGGTTGGCGGCGCGAACTATATTCAAAAATATTTTCTTGTTTGTTTAAGACTTGACTTTCATACCTATTACTTCTATATGTTCAATATGTGTTATTAATTGATTAAATAACATGTGTGAGGTGTAATTGAATGTATTATGTAATGGAATGCTAAATGATAATTGTGTTGAGATTGGATTGAATTGCATGTTGTGTAATGTTGTGCAAAGTTGGAAAGATGTGATTGTGTAGTTTAAGAGATAGAGAGATCGTCTTAAATGCATGAGTCTTGTTTTGTTGCACACGTACACAAGCATGAGTCTTTGAAAGTGGCAATGTTGGGTAATCTCGCGAAGGTTATTTACTTGTCCCAAACCTAACGAGTACGGGGTTTGAAAGCTTAACGAGTATGGGGCTTTGAGGTGGTTATCTAGTCTAGAGAGAATGACAATCAGCATGACCGGAAATGATAACGGAGGGATCCACATGCATATCGCATAGAGTCACACTTGAGTCGCACGTGTCGGTGTGAAATGTTGTTATGTGTGATTATGTGGTATGAATGTGTGGATGTGAATTTGATTGATTTGCATATATGTGGAATGATGAATCATTTTATACGAATTAGAGAATGTGACGAGAATGAGATATATGTGATTGATACATATTTGATGTGAAATGTGAAATATATATGTACGAGTGATATAGGTGTATATATGTAAATTGTCAATATATGAGATTGTGAATTAATTGTGATGATTAATCGTATTGAACATGTTAACTTTATATCGGAGATAAATACATGTTTTGTGAAGAGTGATGAATTCTTGAAATGTATGCTTAATTATGTTGCATTTCCCATTATTATATTTTCTATTTAGAATTTGAATTCTCACCCTTCTGTTTGAATGTTATCCTTCGTTGATAACGTGCAGGTCCCGACGAGTAGTAGCTTGTCCGAGGATTTAGCCGAGGAGCTCCTGAGTTTGTTATTGGATTAGGTAGCGAGTCATATGCTCTGATCATGTAACACTTGGGGGGAATTTTATTTAGACTTATGCTTATGTTTGGATATTGTGTTAGAACAAGATTTGTTCTGATCAATATTCTTAGTTTTGATGATAACAAGGATATGAATTTTGTGTGAGATAATGTGGTACTCTAATACATTGCAATTTCCCTTTCAGGAAATATATAAAGAGTATGCACAAATCAGCGCTCAGAAGCTTTGTCTTAGAAGGTTCAGCATGCAACATCAGAACATGGTCTGGCAAGACATCAGAAGATGGTCAAGGCAGAATCAGAACATGGGTCTATGAAAGCATCAGAAGAACTTGAGATCAGAAGCAAAAGCACTGAAGTTCTCATGGTATCTCGCTCAGAAGCACTTCAAGGTCAGAAGACAAGAAGATGCTATGCACCAAGCTGTTTGACTCTGATGATATTCAAATATTATATTCACAAACATCAGATCAGAAGAAAGTACAGGTGGCAGGCTACGCTGACTGACAAAAGGAACGTTGGAAGCTATTAAAGGCAACGTCAGTAGACACAGCGTGAACAAGGCTCGAGGTAGTTGACAAAAGCGTGAAACATTAAATGCAATGTTGTACGGAATACGCAAAGCATTAAATGCGCCCAACGGTCATCTTCTCAAGCGCCTATAAATATGAAGTTCTGATGAGAAGCAAGGTTAACAACTCTGAACCAAATTCTGTGAATATTAACTTGCTGAAACGCTGTTCAAGTAAAAGCTCAGAAACTTCATCTTCATCAAAGCTCACTACATTGCTGTTGTAATATATTAGTGAGATTAAGCTTAAACGTTAAGAGAAATATCACTGTTGTGATTATAGCTTTTAAGAAGCATTGTAAAACTCTTATTTGATTACATTAATTTGTAAGTAACTAGAGTGATCAAGTGTTGATCAGGATACTCTAGGAAGTCTTAGCTTGTGTCTAAGCAGTTGTAACTAGAGTGATCAAGTGTTGATCAGGATACTCTAGGAAGTCTTAGCTTGTGTCTAAGCAGTTGTAATTAGAGTGATCACGTGGTGGTCAGGATACTCTAAGAAAGTCTTAGCTTGTGTCTAAGCATTTGTTCCTGGAGTGATCAGGTTGTGATTAGGATACTCTAGAAGACTTAGTCGCGGACTAAGTGGAAAACCATTGTAATCTGTTGCGATTAATGGATTAAATCCTCAGGTGAGGTAAATCACTCCGTGGGGGTGGACTGGAGTAGTTTAGTTAACAACGAACCAGGATAAAAATAACTGTGCATATTGTTTTTATCGTTCAAGTTTTTAGACTACACTTATTCAAACCCCCCTTTCTAAGTGTTTTTCTATCCTTCAATTGGCATCAGAGCGCCGGTTCTAATGTGCAAGCACTTAACCGTGTTTAGAAAAGATTCAGGAAGAGAAAAACGCTTCAGTAAAAGATGGCTGGTGAATCTCAATCAAATCCAACTGCATCTACATCTGGCTCTGCTGAGCAATACAATGGTAACAATGGTTATACTAGACCACCAATATTCGATGGTGAAAACTTTGAATATTGGAAAGATAAACTGGAAAGTTACTTTCTTGGTCTGGATGCTGATCTATGGGATCTTCTGTTGGATGGTTACAAACATCCTGTTAAAGCTACTGGTGTAAGGCTCACGAGAAGCGAAATGAATGATGATCAAAAGAAAGATTTCAAGAATCATCACAAATGCAGGACTGTTTTGCTGAATGCTATCTCTCATGCTGAGTATGAGAAGATATCTAACAGGGAAACGGCCCATGACATATATGAGTCCTTGAAGATGACTCATGAAGGAAATGCTCAAGTCAAGGAGACCAAAGCTCTTGCACTAATCCAGAAGTATGAAGCCTTCAAGATGGAGGATGATGAAGACATTGAAAAGATGTTTTCAAGATTTCAAACTCTGACTGCTGGATTGAGAGTTCTCGATAAAGGCTACACTAAGGCTGATCATGTAAAGAAGATTATCAGAAGCTTACCCAGAAGATGGGGTCCAATGGTGACTGCATTCAAGATTGCGAAGAATCTGAATGAAGTTTCTTTGGAAGAGCTGATCAGTGCCCTGAGGAGTCGTGAGATTGAACTTGACGCTAATGAGCCTCAGAAGAAAGGTAAGTCTATTGCATTAAAATCTAATATTAAAAAATGCACTAACGCGTTTCAGGCTAGAGAAGAAGATCCTGAAGAATCAGAATCTGAAGAAGAAGATGAACTGTCCATGATCTCCAGAAGGGTGAACTAACTCTGGAAGAGCAAGCAAAGGAAGTTCAGAGGCTTCAGAAGTTCAAAGAGATTTGAACGTGGAGAATCTTCTGGTGACAGAAGATCTGACAAGAAGAAGGTTGTCTGCTATGAGTGCAATGAGCCTGGACATTACAAGAATGAGTGTCCGGAACTTCAGAAGGAGAATCCCAAGAAGAAGTTTCATAAGAAGAAAGGTCTTATGGCAACATGGGATGATTCTGAATCAGAATCAGGATCAGACTCTGAAGGAGAGCAGGCAAACTTTGCGCTGATGGCAACAGAAGATGATGGATCAGAATCTACATCAGAATCAGATTCTGAAGAGGTATTTTCTGAACTATCTAGAGAGGAGTTAGTTTCCAGTCTAACAGAGCTTCTTGAATTAAAAGCTCATCTTAGTATCAAATACAAAAAGCTGAAAAAGCAATTTGAATTTGAAACTAAGAAGCTTGAGTTGGAAAATTCTGAATTAAAAGAAAAAGTTTTAAAATTATCCAATAATGTTGGATCTCCTTCTGATTCAGAAAAATCCACTCCCAGTCTGAATCATATTCTGAAAGAATATGATTTAAGTTTCAGGAAGTTCTTATCTAGAAGTATTGGCAGAAGTCAGCTAGCTTCTATGATATATGCTGTGTCTGGGAACAAGAGAGTTGGCATTGGTTATGAGGGTGAAATCCCATACAAGCTTGAATCTGTGGATGATATGAAAATATCATACAAGCCTCTGTATAACCAATTTAAATTTGGCCACTCCCATGATATTAAGCACACATCACATGCACAAAGTTTTCACATAACACACACCAAGAAGCATGTGACACAACCTAAGAAATATCATGGAACTCAGAATAAGAAGTATCATACTGTTCCTCCTGTTAAATATTTTGCTAAACCCAAGTTCAATCAGAACTTGAGGAGAACTAACAAGAAAGGACCCAAGAAATTGTGGGTACCTAAGGAGAAGATAATTTCTGTTGCAGATATCCTTGGCGGCAAAGAGGACAGAAAGCAAAATGTCATGGTACCTGGACTCTGGGTGCTCGCGACACATGACGGGAAGAAGGTCTACATTCCAAGACCTGGTGCTTAAACCAGGTGGAGAAGTCAAGTTTGGAGGAGATCAGAAGGGCAAAATCATTGGCTCTGGAACCATAAGTCTTGGTAACTCTCCTTCCATAACTAATGTACTTCTTGTAGAAGGATTAAAGCATAACTTATTGTCCATAAGTCAAGTAAGTGACAATGGTTATGATATAATCTTCAATCAAAAGTCTTGCAAGGCTGTAAGTCAAAAGGATGGCTCAATCCTATTTACAGGCAAGAGGAAGAACAACATTTATAAGATTGATCTTTCTGATCTTGAGAAGCAGAAGGTGACTTGTCTTATGTCTGTTTCTGAAGAGCAATGGGTCTGGCACAGAAGATTAGGACATGCTAGTTTGAGAAAGATTTGTCAGATTAACAAACTAAATCTAGTCAGAGGACTCCCAAATCTGAAATACAAATCAGATGCTCTTTGTGAAGCATGTCAGAAGGGCAAGTTCTCCAGACCTGCATTCAAGTCTAAGAATGTTGTTTCTACCTCAAGGCCGTTAGAACTCTTGCACATTGATCTGTTTGGCCCAGTCAAAACAGCATCTGTTAGAGGGAAGAAATATGGATTAGTCATCGTTGATGATTATAGCCGCTGGACATGGGTAAAGTTCTTGAAACACAAGGATGAGTCTCATTCAGTGTTCTTTGAATTCTGCACTCAGATCCAATCTGAGAAGGAGTGCAAGATCATAAAGGTCAGAAGTGATCATGGTGGTGAATTTGAGAACAAATTCTTTGAGGAGTTCTTCAAAGAAAATGGTATTGCCCATGGTTTCTCTTGTCCTAGAACTCCACAGCAAAATGGAGTTGTAGAGCGAAAGAATAGGACTCTACAAGAAATGGCCAGAACCATGATCAATGAAACCAATATGGCTAAGCATTTCTGGGCAGAAGCAATTAACACTGCATGCTATATTCAGAATAGAATCTCTATCAGACCTATTCTAAATAAGACTCCTTATGAATTGTGGAAGAACAGAAAGCCCAACATTTCATATTTCCATCCTTTTGGATGTGTATGTTTTATTCTGAATACTAAAGATCATCTTGGTAAGTTTGATTCTAAAGCACAAAAGTGTTTCCTTCTTGGATATTCTGAACGCTCTAAAGGCTACAGAGTATACAATACTGAAACATTGATTGTAGAAGAATCAATCAATATCAGGTTTGATGATAAGCTTGGTCTTGAAAAACCAAAGCAGTTTGAGAATTTTGCAGATTTTGATATTGATATATCAGAAGTTGAAGAATCAAAAAGCAAAGCTGCAGAAGCTGGCAGTCTCAGAAGCAATGGATCAGAAGATCAAGTTGCTGCATCTTTAGAGAATCTTAGGATTTCTGAAGAACCAACTATCAGAAGATCACCTAGACTTTCCTCAGCTCATTCAGAAGATTTGATCCTTGGAAAGAAAGATGATCCCATCAGAACAAGGGCATTCCTTAAGAACAATGCAGAATGTCAATTAGGTCTTGTTTCTTTAATCGAGCCAACTTCTGTTGATCAAGCTCTAGAAGATCCAGACTGGATAATTGCCATGCAAGAAGAACTAAATCAGTTTACAAGGAATGATGTATGGGACTTGGTTCCTAGACCAAAAGGATTCAACATCATCGGTACTAAGTGGGTTTTCAGAAACAAGCTAAGTGAGAAAGGTGAAGTGGTAAGAAACAAAGCCAGACTGGTTGCTCAGGGTTATAGTCAGCAAGAAGGGATTGATTATACAGAAACCTTTGCACCAGTGGCCAGGTTAGAATCTATTCGTCTATTAATTTCTTTTGCCACTCAACACAACATCACTCTTTATCAGATGGATGTCAAGAGTGCCTTCTTAAATGGTTATATAGATGAAGAAGTTTATGTTCACCAACCTCCTGGTTTTGAAGACTCCATGTATCCAAATCATGTTTTCAAATTAAAGAAATCATTATACGGATTGAAACAAGCTCCCAGAGCTTGGTATGAACGTTTGAGTTCTTTCCTTCTGGAAAATGATTTCACTAGAGGAAAAGTGGACACTACTCTCTTTTGTAAAACATTTAAAAAGGATATTTTAATTTGTCAAATATATGTTGATGATATTATCTTTGGAACATCTAATGCTACACTTGGAAAGGAGTTTGCTGAGTCTATGCAGGCTGAATTTGAAATGAGCATGATGGGAGAACTCAAGTATTTCCTTGGGATTCAAATCAACCAAACTTCCGATGGAACCTATGTTCATCAAACGAAGTATGTGAAAGAACTTCTGAAGAAGTTTAATCTTTCTGAAAGCAAAGAAGCCAAAACTCCTATGCATCCAACATGTGTACTGGGTAAGGATGAGGTAAGTAAGAAGGTAGATCAGAAGTTGTACAGAGGTATGATTGGATCTCTTCTATATCTAACTGCTTCTAGACCTGACATTCTCTTTAGTGTTTGTTTGTGTGCTCGATTCCAATCAGATCCAAGAGAATCTCATTTAACAGCGGTTAAGAGAATTCTAAGGTATCTGAAAGGTACTACTAATGTTGGTTTAGTGTACAGAAGATCTAAAGATTACAACTTAGTAGGATTATGTGATGCTGACTATGCTGGAGATAGAATAGAAAGAAAGAGCACTTCTGGAAGTTGTCAATTTCTTGGAAGTCATCTGATCTCATGGTACAGCAAGAAGCAAGCTACTATTGCCCTCTCAACAACAGAAGCAGAATATGTTGCTGCTGCTGGTTGTAGCACACAAATGCTCTGGATGAGAAGTCAGCTGGAAGATTATCAGATATATGAGAGTAACATTCCTATTTTCTGTGATAATACTTCTGCTATATGTTTATCTAAGAATCCTATTTTACATTCAAAAGCTAAACATATTGAGATTAAACATCATTTCATAAGGGACTATGTTCAGAAGGGTGTTATATCTTTAAACTTTGTGGATACAGACCATCAATGGGCTGATATCTTTACAAAACCCCTTGCTGAAGATAGGTTTAAGTTCATTCTGAAGAATATCAGTATGGATTTATGCCCAGAATGAGAAGATGAGAAGATCTTATGTATGAGTATCTTCTGAAATGAAATTGGATTTTTTGTAAGAAGTTCTGATTGAAATCAATTAGAAATTGTGATTCAGTTATTACTAACGTTTCATTGTCTAAGTTGATTCAGAATCTCTTTAAAAGCAAAACAGCTGTAACTGGCTATCCAGATGGTAAACACGTGTTCATTATTTCTAGACAAGCGTGCGTGCAGTTGAGGGGACGTCTACTTAGGTAACTGTGCAAATCTCGTCTTTTGTCATTATTATCTCTCCTCACGTCACGTAACATTAAATGCTATCCATCATTTACTCTTTTTCAGTTTGCTTTTTATACTCTTCAAACGTTTCTTTTCCCTCTTATATTTCTCTCACTTTGCATTCAGTTTCTTTTTCGTTCTCTCTCTTTGCATTCATATCATAAACCCTAGCAGTTTTCAATATCTGCAACTTCATCATGAATCCATCATCAAGCTCTGGAAATCAAGAAACTGATCGAAAACAAAAGAGAAAGGCAACTGATGAACCAGAAATCAAACCAAAAAGAGTTAAAACCTACTATGACCCTCTCAAGGTGAATCCCTTTGAAGCCATGATGTCGGGTAACTATTCTAGACGTCTGTATCAACCCCTTGATAGTATCCCTGAATCACCACCCTCTTCACATTCTTCCACCACCTCTTCCTCCTCATTCATCCTTTCGGAACCACCTTCTTCACCATCTGATATCTCCTCTCCTTCAACCCATCCCTCAGATATTTCTTCATCTCTCTCACACCCTTTTCCCACCAGAACACCTAACCCCTACAGTGTTGTTTTTCCCAAATCCAGGTTCACTGTCAACCCTCCAACCCCTTCCACTCAATCATTTCTGGAGCTTTTACATTCTGATGTAAATAGCTGGTTGGAGATTCTGGGTGCTGCTCACCTTAACCATCTGGATGAGTATGCTACATGCAACCTTTGGGATACCTTTCGTCAGGATTTTCTGGTTAGGGCTACAGACATTCAGAGAAGGATCATGTCTGAAGCACCTGGTGTTCGTGGTCTTCGGTTGGAAGTTGGTGAAAGCAGCTATCACCATCTCATCAGGAACAGAAGAGTTCTTGAAGAGAGGATACCTGCAGATGAGTTGGAAGAAGAAAATCCCTGCAGAGACATCGTGGTGTGGAGACCATGGTATCCTGTGCTGACTGGAGATTTTCAGTGGCTCTTTAACTGGTTCAGAATGAACCCTTCTGAAAAAGCACCTCACATGGTCTTTCCAGTAGTGGTTTATCCTGCTGAAGTTGCTGGTCCTACTCCTCCAACAAACCTAGCAGCTATTCTTCAAGCGTTGGAAGTTGGAACTTCTGAGCTGCCTGAACCAGAATATGCTGAGGCTACTTCTGAGTCAGACTCAGATGTGGAGATGGAAGATGCACAAGCTGAAGACCTTCCAGAAGATCGCCCTGCTGAGATTGTTGTCCCTTTTGGCAGAAATTCTGGTGCATCTTCTTCTGGTGAAACTGAAGGATAGAAAAACACTTAGAAAGGGGGGGATTGAATAAGTGTGACTTTAAATCTTGGACGATAAAAATAAATTGCACAATTATTTTTATCCTGGTTCACTGTTAACGAAGCTACTCCAGTCCACCCCCGCAGAGATGATTTACCTCAACCTGAGGATTTAATCCACTAATCGCACGGATTACAATGGTTTTCCACTTAGTCCACGACTAAGTCTTCTAGAGTATTCTGATCACAACTTGATCACTCCAGGAACAACTGCTTAGATACCCTCTAAGACTTTTCTAGAGTCTACTGATCAACCTGATCACTCTAGTTACAAACTGCTCAGCCAACTGCTAAGACTTCCTAGAGTATACTGATCACACGATCACTCTAGTTCCTTACAACTTAATGTAATCTATCTAAGAGTATTACAAATGCTTCTTAAAAGCGATAATCACAACTGTGATATTTCTCTTAATCGTTTAAGCTTAATCTCACTAATATATTACAACAGCAATGTAGTGAGCTTTGATGAAGATGAAGATTCTGAGTTTTGATTTGAACAGAGTTTCAGCAAGTTAATTTGAATTATGTTGTTCAGAATCGTTAACTTTGCTTCTCATCAGAACTTCATATTTATAGGCGTTGAGAAGATGACCGTTGAGTGCATTTAATGCTTTGCGTGTTCCGTACAGCATCGCATTTAATGTTATACGCTTTTGTCAACTACCTCGAGCCTTGTTCACGCTGTGTCTACTGACGTAGCCTTTAATAGCTTTTAACGTTCCTTTTGTCAGTCAGCGTAGTCTGCCACCTGTACTTTCTTCTGATCTGATGTTTGTGAATATAACGTTTGAATATCATCAGAGTCAAACAGCTTGGTGCATAGCATCTTCTGATCTTCTGACCTTGAAGTGCTTCTGAGCGTGATACCATCTTCTGAGCTTCAGTGCTTCTGATCTCTTGTTCTTCTGATGCTTCCATAGACCCATGTTCTGATTCTGCTTCGACCATCTTCTGATGTCTTGCCAGACCATGTTCTGATGTTGCATGCTGAACCATTTGAGACACAACTTCTGAGCGCTGAATTATGCGTACTCTTTATATATATTTCCTGAAAGGGAAATTGCATTGGATTAGAGTACCATATTATCTTAAGCAAAATTCATATTATTGTTATCATCAAAACTAAGATAATTGATAAGAACAAATCTTGTTCTAACAATCTCCCCCTTTTTGATGATGACAAAAACATATATAAATGATATGAATTTGCGATCAGAAAGAGTAGACGGCAAAAGACAAATTACACAGCTATAGCATAAGCATATGAATATGTCTCCCCCTGAGATTAACAATCTCCCCCTGAGATAAATAATCTCCCCCTGAAATAAATACTCGAAGAACTTTGATAAAAGACTTCCCTGTTTATTTCGGTAGAGACGATCATATAAGCTTCTGCCTTCAGAGAATTCATAGCTTCTGACTTCTGCTTCCATTGGACAGCTTCAGAACTTGAATTTCTTTAGATCCTTAGAACACTCACAGCTTCTGATTCCTGCTTCCATCGTGGACAGCTTCAGAACTTGAATTTCTTTGATCTTCAGAACATTCACAGCCTCTGACTTCTGCTTCCATTCAGGACAGCTTCAGAACTTGAGTTTTCTGGATCTTTAGAACATTCACATCTTCTGATTTCTGCTTCCCTCGGATAGCTTCAGAACTTTGAATGTCTACCAATCATCACTTCATGCTAGATTTGTATCAGAACATTGTTGAATGTACTAGAGCATCATCAGAGCATCTCTACATCCTGAAATGTTACAGAACAAAAACTAAACGACAAAAGTCAGCATGAGCGAGTTAGAACATAAAATGTATGTTTGAACACATTATATGTATCAGAGCCATATAGGCTGAAATAATGTATCAGAGCAAATAATGTATCAGAGCCATAACATTATATGTATCAGAGCAAATAGAATTTTGTCAGAACAGGATAGACAATGATATTCAAATTCTATTATCAGCGCTTCTGATTCATTCTTCTTTCTTGCTTCTGATCTCTGAAGCTTGACAGCACTCAGCTTGCTTCAGTTTCCATGGTTTTGCTTCTTGTGTTTGCTTTTTGCTTTGAAGATTCTCTTCACTTCTTTATACCTGCAAAACACTTAAACCATATAGAACTTGCAGTTCTTGTTAGTGAATGTGTGGGAGCCTCTTTACCCAGCAACTGATAGATTTAATCAAATCATTTATCATTTATCTTCTCCCCCTTTTTGTCATAACATCAAAAAGAATATTTCAAAACGATTCAGATGTATAAAACGACAAATAGAAACACTGGAATGTAAATCAAAGAAACTTTTTCATTGATAACCAAACAAGGATTACAAGAAAGGAATGCAGGAAAACAGATGCAGCAAGGAAAGGAAACTACAAAGACCAAAAGACTAAGATCCTAGCCTACGCAAAATCCGCGCCAGAACATCATGAATCCCGTCAGTGCTTGTAGCTTGCCTTGTCATGAAGGAACGAAACTCAGCATTGGCTGCTTCTTGCGCGTCCAAACGAGAAGCCAGCATAGCTTGATTCTGATGAAGAGTTTCCAAGGTCTCCATCAGAGCTGAGGTTTCACCAGAAGAAGAAGCACCAGTATTTCTGCCCAGAGGGACAGCAATCTCAGCAGGGTGATCTTCTGGAAGATCTTCAGCTTGTGCATATTCCATTTCCTCATCTGAGTCTGACTCAGAAGGAGCCTTGGCATATTCTGGTTCAGGCAGCTCAGAAGTTCCATCTTCCAATGCTTGAAGAATAGCTGCTAGGTTTGTTGGAGGAGTAGGACCAGCAACTTCAGCACGATAAACTACTACTGGAAAGACCATGAGAGGTGCTTTTTCAGAAGGGTTCATTCTGAACCAGTTGAACAGCCACTGAAAATCTCCAGTCAGCACAGGAAACCAGAGCACAGAAGACCGGGGTTTCCACACCACGATATCTCTGCAGAGATTTTCTTCTTCCAACTCATCTGCAGGTATCTTCTCTTCAAGAACGCTTCTGTTCCTGATGAGACAGTGGTGGCTGCTTTCACCCACTTCCAACTGACGACCACGAGGACCAGGAGCTTCAGACAAGATCCTTCTCTTAGTGTCAGTAGCCTTCACCAGAAAGTCCTGAAGAAAGGTATCCCAGAGGTTGCTCATAGCATATATATCCAGATGGTTAAGGTAGGCAGCACCCAGGATCTCCAACCAGCCGTTTACATCAGAATGTAAACGCTCCAGAGAGGATTGAGTAGAAGGGGTTGGAGGGATTATGGTGAATCTGAAGTCTGGACGAACAACACAATAGGGATTAGGTGTTCTGGTGGGAAAAGGGTGTGAGAGAGGTGAAGAAATATCGGATGGAAGGGTTGAAGGAGAGGAGATATCAGATGGTGAAGAAGGTGGTTCCGAGAGGATGAATGAGGAGGAAGAGGTGGTGGAGGTCTTTGAAGAGGGAGGTGATTGAGGGGAACCGTCAAGGGGTTGATACACTTTGAGAGGGTCATAGGAGATCCTAACTCTTTTAGGTTTGGTTTCTGGTTCAGCAGATGCCTTTCTCTTTTGTTTCCTATCATTGTCTTGATTCCCAGAGCTTGACGATGGATTCATGATGAATTTTCAGATATTGGAAACTGCTAGGGTTTATGATATGAAGAGAGAGAGAGAGACGAAAAAGAAACCGAATGCAGAGAGAGAGAAATATGAGAGTGAAAAGAAACGTTTGAAGAGTATAAAAAGAAAACTGAAAGAGAGTAAATGATGAAAAGCATTTAATGTTACGTGACTTGAGGAGAGATAATAATGACAAAAGACGTGATTTGCACAGTTACCTAAGTAGACGTCCCCTCAACTGCACGCACGCTTGTCCAGAAATAGTGAACACGTGTTTACCATCTGGATAGCCAGTTATAGCTGTCTTGCTTTTAAAGAGATTCTGAATCAACTTAGACAATAAAACGTTAGTAATAACTGAATCACAATTTCTAATTGATTTCAACCAGAACTTCTTATAAAAGTAATTTCATTTCAGAAGATACTTATATATAAGAGTATCTTATCTTCTCATTCTGGGCTTGTTTCTGAAGACTTATTTTGTCCCGATTATATTAAATCCATCTGGTCTAGGAACAAGATCCCAAACATCATTCCTTGTAAACTGATTCAGTTCTTCTTGCATAGCAATTATCCAGTCTGGATCTTCTAGAGCATGATCAACAGAAGTTGGCTCGATTAAAGATACAAGACCTAATTGACAGTCTGCATTGTTCCTAAGGAATGCTCTTGTTCTGATTGGATCATCCTTCTTTCCAAGAATGACATCTTCTGAATGACCAGAGATGAGTCTGGGTGATCTTCTGACAGATGGTTCTTCAGAAATACTTAGATCCTCCAGAGAAGCTGATACTTGATCTTCAGATTCTTTGCTTCTGAGAAGCTCTGCTTCTGATGCATTGCTTCTTGGCTCAACAACTTCTGATATGTCAATATCATAACCTGCAAAATTATCAACCTGCTTTGGTTTTTCAGAACCAAGCTTATCATCAAATCTGATATTGATTGATTCTTCCACAATCAATGTTTCAGTATTGTATACTCTGTAGCCTTTTGAGCGTTCAGAATATCCAAGAAGAAAACATTTTTGAGCTTTGGAATCAAACTTACCAAGACGATCTTTAGTGTTCAGAATAAAACATACACATCCAAAAGGATGGAAATATGAAATGTTGGGCTTTTTATTCTTCCACAATTCATAGGGAGTCTTATTTAGAATAGGTCTGATAGAGATTCTATTCTGAATATAGCATGCAGTGTTTATTGCTTCTGCCCAGAAATGCTTAGCCATATTGGTTTCATTGATCATGGTTCTGGCCATTTCTTGCAGAGTCCTATTCTTTCGCTCTACAACTCCATTTTGTTGTGGAGTTCTAGGACAAGAGAAATCATGGGCAATACCATTCTCTTTGAAGAATTCTTCAAAGGATCCGTTCTCAAATTCACCACCATGATCACT
The DNA here is from genome assembly GCF_029867415.1 of Vicia villosa. NCBI lineage: Eukaryota > Viridiplantae > Streptophyta > Magnoliopsida > Fabales > Fabaceae > Vicia > Vicia villosa. Next base: position 204,401,307 of record NC_081181.1, read on the forward strand.
TCTGACCTTTATGATTTTACACTCTTTTTCAGATTGAATCTGAATGCAGAAATCAAAGAACACTGAATGAGTCTCATCCTTGTGTTTCAAGAATTTTACCCACGTCCAGCGACTATAATCATCTACGATGACTAATCCATATTTCTTTCCTCTGACAGATGCTGTTTTGACTGGTCCAAACAGATCAATGTGCAAGAGTTCTAATGGCCTTGAGGTAGAAACAACATTCTTAGACTTGAATGCAGGTTTGGAGAACTTGCCCTTCTGACATGCTTCACAAAGAGCATCTGATTTGAATTTCAGATTAGGGAGTCCTCTGACAAGATTTAGTTTGTTAATCTGAGAGATCTTTCTCAAACTAGCATGACCTAATCTCCTGTGCCAGACCCACTGCTCTTCAGAAACAGACATAAGACAAGTCACCTTCTGACTCATAAGATCTTGCAGATTTGTCTTATAAATGTTGTTCTTCCTCTTGCCTGTAAATAGGATTGAGCCATCCTTCTGATTTACAGCCTTGCAAGACTTTTGATTGAAGATTATATCATAACCATTGTCACTTAATTGACTGATAGATAAGAGGTTATGAGTTAATCCTTCTACAAGAAGTACATTAGAAATGGAAGGAGAGTTACCAGACTTTATAGTTCCAGAGCCAATTATCTTGCCCTTCTGATCTCCTCCAAACTTGACTTCTCCTCCAGACTTAAGCACCAGGTCTTGGAACATAGACCTTCTTCCTGTCATGTGTCGTGAGCATCCAGAGTCCAGGTACCATGACATGTTGTGCTTTGTCCTTCTTGCAGCCAAGGATATCTGCAATAGGAATAATCTTATCCTTAGGTACCCACATTTTCTTGGGTCCTTTCTTGTTAGATTTTCTCAAGTTCTGATTGAACTTGGGTTTGACATTATAAGCAATAGGAGGAACAGCATGATAATTTTTAATATGAGTTTCATGATATTTCCTAGGTTGTGTCACATGCTTCTTGGTGTGTGTTATGAGAAAACTTTGTGCATGTGAAGTGTGCCTAATATCATGAGAGTGGCCATACTTGAACTGATCATACAATGGCTTGTATGTGAGTTTCATTTCATCAACAGGTTCAAGTTTGTATGGGGTTTCACCCTCATAACCAATGCCAACTCTTTTGTTTCCGGATACGGCATATATCATAGAAGCTAGCTGACTTCTGCCAATACTTCTAGATAAGAACTTCCTGAAACTTAAATCATATTCTTTCAGAATATGGTTTAGGCTAGGAGTGGATTTTTCTGAATTAGAAGGGGATCCAACATTATTGGATAATTTTAAAAGTTTTTCTTTTAATTCAGAATTCTCCAACTCAAGCTTCTTTGTTTCAAATTCAAATTGCTTTTTCAGCTTTTTGTATTTGAGACTAATCTGAGACTTGAGTTCCAGAAGTTCAGTTAGACCGGAAACTAACTCATCTCTAGTAAGTTCAGAAAATACCTCTTCAGAATCTGATTCTGATGTAGATTCTGATCCGTCATCTTCTGTCGCCATCAGCGCACAGTTGGCCTGCTCATCTTCTGATTCATCTTCTGACTCATCCCAGGTTGCCATAAGACCTTTCTTCTTATGAAACTTCTTCTTGGGATTCTCCTTCTGAAGATTTGGACATTCATTCCTGAAGTGTCCTGGTTCATTGCATTCATAGCACATGACCTTCTTCTTGTCAGATCTTCTGTCATCAGAAGATTCTCCATGTTCAAATCTCTTTGAACTTCTGAAGCCTCTGAACTTCCTTTGCTTGCTCTTCCAGAGTTGATTTACCCTTCTGGAAATCATGGACAGTTCATCTTCTTCTTCAGATTCTGATTCTTCAGGATCTTCTTCTTTGGCCTGAAAAGCGTTAGTGCATTTCTTGATATTAGATTTTAATGCAATAGATTTACCTTTCTTTTGAGGCTCATTTGCATCCAGCTCAATCTCATGGCTTCTCAAGGCACTGATCAGCTCTTCCAGAGAAACTTCATTCAGATTCTTTGCAATCTTGAATGCAGTCACCATAGGACCCCATCTTCTGGGTAAGCTTCTGATGATCTTCTTTACATGATCAGCCTTGGTGTATCCTTTGTCAAGAACTCTCAATCCAGCAGTCAGAGTTTGAAATCTCGAAAACATCTTTTCAATGTCTTCATCATCCTCCATCTTGAAGGCTTCATACTTCTGGATTAAGGCTAGAGCTTTAGTCTCCTTGACTTGAGCATTTCCTTCATGAGTCATTTTCAAGGACTCATATATGTCATAGGCCGTTTCCCTGTTAGATATCTTCTCATACTCAGCATGAGAGATAGCATTCAGCAAAACAGTTCTGCATTTATGATGATTCCTGAAAAGCTTTTTCTGATCATCATCCATTTCTTGCCTTGTTAGCTTTACGCCTCTGGCATTTACAGGATGTTTGTAACCATCCATCAGAAGATCCCATAGATCACCATCTAGACCCAGAAAGTAACTTTCCAGTTTATCTTTCCAGTATTCAAAGTTTTCACCATCAAATATCGGCGGTCTAGTATAACCATTGTTACCGTTGTATTGCTCAGCAGAGCCAGATGTAGATGCAGGTGTAGGTGTAGACTTTTCACTTTCATCAACCATCTTTTACTGAAGCGTTTTTCTCTTCCTGAATCTTTTCTAAACACGGTTAAGTGCTTGCACCTTAGAACCGGCGCTCTGATGCCAATTGAAGGATAGAAAAACACTTAGAAAGGGGGGGATTGAATAAGTGTGACTTTAAATCTTGGACGATAAAAATAAATTGCACAATTATTTTTATCCTGGTTCACTGTTAACGAAGCTACTCCAGTCCACCCCCGCAGAGATGATTTACCTCAACCTGAGGATTTAATCCACTAATCGCACGGATTACAATGGTTTTCCACTTAGTCCACGACTAAGTCTTCTAGAGTATTCTGATCACAACTTGATCACTCCAGGAACAACTGCTTAGATACCCTCTAAGACTTTTCTAGAGTCTACTGATCAACCTGATCACTCTAGTTACAAACTGCTCAGCCAACTGCTAAGACTTCCTAGAGTATACTGATCACACGATCACTCTAGTTCCTTACAACTTAATGTAATCTATCTAAGAGTATTACAAATGCTTCTTAAAAGCGATAATCACAACTGTGATATTTCTCTTAATCGTTTAAGCTTAATCTCACTAATATATTACAACAGCAATGTAGTGAGCTTTGATGAAGATGAAGATTCTGAGTTTTGATTTGAACAGAGTTTCAGCAAGTTAATTTGAATTATGTTGTTCAGAATCGTTAACTTTGCTTCTCATCAGAACTTCATATTTATAGGCGTTGAGAAGATGACCGTTGAGTGCATTTAATGCTTTGCGTGTTCCGTACAGCATCGCATTTAATGTTATACGCTTTTGTCAACTACCTCGAGCCTTGTTCACGCTGTGTCTACTGACGTAGCCTTTAATAGCTTTTAACGTTCCTTTTGTCAGTCAGCGTAGTCTGCCACCTGTACTTTCTTCTGATCTGATGTTTGTGAATATAACGTTTGAATATCATCAGAGTCAAACAGCTTGGTGCATAGCATCTTCTGATCTTCTGACCTTGAAGTGCTTCTGAGCGTGATACCATCTTCTGAGCTTCAGTGCTTCTGATCTCTTGTTCTTCTGATGCTTCCATAGACCCATGTTCTGATTCTGCTTCGACCATCTTCTGATGTCTTGCCAGACCATGTTCTGATGTTGCATGCTGAACCATTTGAGACACAACTTCTGAGCGCTGAATTATGCGTACTCTTTATATATATTTCCTGAAAGGGAAATTGCATTGGATTAGAGTACCATATTATCTTAAGCAAAATTCATATTATTGTTATCATCAAAACTAAGATAATTGATAAGAACAAATCTTGTTCTAACAGAAACCTCAGCTCTGATGGAGACCTTGGAAGCTCTTCATCAGAATCAAGCTATGCTGGCTTCTCGTTTGGACGCGCAAGAAGCAGCCAATGCTGAGTTTCGCTCTTTCATGGCAAGGCAAGCTACAAGCACTGACGGGATTCATGATGTTCTGGCGCGGATTTTGCGTAGGCTAGGGTCTTAGTCCTTTGGTCTTTGTAGTTTTCTTTCCTTGTTGCATCTGTTTTTCTGCATTCCTCTTTTGTAATCCTTCTTGTTGAAATCAATGAAAAGTTATTTATGTTTCTTTCCTTTTGTCTCTTGCTTTACATCTGAATCTTTTATGCTTTTTGATGTTATGACAAAAAGGGGGAGAAAATATATGATAAATGATCTGATTAATATTATCAGTTACCGAGTAAAAAGGCTCCACATTTACTAACAGAACTTGCAAAGTTCTATGTTTTTAAGTTGTGTTATTGCAGGAATCGAAGATTCAAGATCAACATAAGAAGCAACAGAATGATCAGAAAAAGCTCTTGGATTCTTGAAGCAAGCTGAGTGCTAGGAAGCTTCAGAATCAGAAGCAAGAAGGAAGAATGATCAGAAATAGCTCTTTGATTCTTGAAGCAAGCTGAGTGCTAGGAAGCTTCAGAATCAGAAGCAAGAAGGAAGAATGATCAGAAATTCTGATAATAGAATATGATCCAAATCATTGTCTATTTGCTCTGATACATTGTCTATTGGATCTGATATATTCTATATGGCTTATATGGCTCTGATACATATTTTGTGTTCTGATACACATTTTATGTTCTAACTCATTCATGCTGACTTTTGTCATTTAGTTTTGTTCTGTAACATTTCAGGATGTAGAGATGCTCTGATGATGCTCTGGTACATTCAACAATGTTCTGATACAATCTAGCATGAAGTGATGTAAGAAGAAATTCAAGCTCTGAAGCTATCCGAGGGAAGCAGAAATCAGAAGCTGTGAATGTTCTAAAGATCCAGAAAACTCAAGTTCTGAAGCTGTCCTAAATGGAAGCATGAATCAGAAGCTGTGAATGTTCTGAAGATCAAAGAAATTCAAGTTCTGAAGCTGTCCTAAATGGAAGCAGGAATCAGAAGCTGTGAATGTTCTGAAGATCAAAGAAATTCAAGTTCTGAAGCTGTCCTAAATGGAAGCAGGAATCAGAAGCTGTGAGTGTTCTAGGGATCTAAAGAAATTCAAGTTCTGAAGCTGTCCAATGGAAGCAGAAGTCAGAAGCTGTGAATTATCAGAAGACAGAAGCTTATGTGATCGTCTCTACCGAAATAATCAGGGAAGTCTTTTATTATTAAAGTTCTTCGAGTATTTATTTCAGGGGGAGATTATTCATCTCAGGGGGAGATTGTTAATCTTAGGGGGAGACATATTCACATGCTTATGCTATAGCTGTGTAATTTGTCTTTAGCCGTCTGCTCTTTCTGATCGCAAATTCATATCATTTATATATGTTTTTGTCATCATCAAAAAGGGGGAGATTGTTAGAACAAGATTTGTTCTGATCAATATTCTTAGTTTTGATGATAACAAGGATATGAATTTTGTGTGAGATAATGTGGTACTCTAATACATTGCAATTTCCCTTTCAGGAAATATATAAAGAGTATGCACAAATCAGCGCTCAGAAGCTTTGTCTCAGAAGGTTCAGCATGCAACATCAGAACATGGTCTGGCAAGACATCAGAAGATGGTCAAGGCAGAATCAGAACATGGGTCTATGAAAGCATCAGAAGAACTTGAGATCAGAAGCAGAAGCACTAAAGTTCTCATGGTATCTCGCTCAGAAGCACTTCAAGGTCAGAAGACAAGAAGATTCTATGCACCAAGCTGTTTGACTCTGATGATATTCAAATATTATATTCACAAACATCATATCAGAAGAAAGTACAGGTGGCAGGCTACGCTGACTGACAAAAGGAACGTTGGAAGCTATTAAAGGCAACGTCAGTAGACACAGCGTGAACAAGGCTCGAGGTAGTTGACAAAAGCGTGAAACATTAAATGCAATGCTGTACGGAATATGCAAAGCATTAAATGCGCCCAACGGTCATCTTCTCAAGCGCCTATAAATATGAAGTTCTGATGAGAAGCAAGGTTAACAACTCTGAACCAAATTCTGTGAATATTAACTTGCTGAAACGCTGTTCAAGTAAAAGCTCAGAAACTTCATCTTCATCAAAGCTCACTACATTGCTGTTGTAATATATTAGTGAGATTAAGCTTAAACGTTAAGAGAAATATCACTGTTGTGATTATAGCTTTTAAGAAGCATTGTAAAACTCTTATTTGATTACATTAATTTGTAAGTAACTAGAGTGATCAAGTGTTGATCAGGATACTCTAGGAAGTCTTAGCTTGTGTCTAAGCAGTTGTAACTAGAGTGATCAAGTGTTGATCAGGATACTCTAGGAAGTCTTAGCTTGTGTCTAAGCAGTTGTAATTAGAGTGATCACGTGGTGGTCAGGATACTCTAAGAAAGTCTTAGCTTGTGTCTAAGCATTTGTTCCTGGAGTGATCAGGTTGTGATCAGGATACTCTAGAAGACTTAGTCGCGGACTAAGTGGAAAACCATTGTAATCTGTTGCGATTAGTGGATTAAATCCTCAGGTGAGGTAAATCACTCCGTGGGGGTGGACTGGAGTAGTTTAGTTAACAACGAACCAGGATAAAAATAACTGTGCATATTGTTTTTATCGTTCAAGTTTTTAGACTACACTTATTCAAACCCCCCCTTTCTAAGTGTTTTTCTATCCTTCATATTGCTATTCCCTATGTTTTGTTGGATATTCGGATGTATTTGTTTGAGATCTCGGATATGTTGTTTGAGGCTATGTGGCCAAGATTATGGATTTAAATGTTAATTCGAATTTGGTAGATGAATATAGTATGGGATATATTCATTGAAATTTTAATAGCAATTCAATTGTTTTTCCGCAAGCGTTTATGCATAATGTATGAAAGCATGAGGTTTACATTGTGTTACAATTATGATCTTTGCATATTAAGAATGTTGGATGTTTTGCTTTAGGTTTTCATTGTGATGAAAATAACATGTGACTCCCTTTTCCTTATGCATGATTACTCTGTGTGATTGTATGATATATTTGGGGTTAGAAAAGGGGTGTTACAAGAATAGGTTTATCATTATTTTTATGTATACAAAATGGCGCTAACTTATAGCTTTGTTACTTCGATTTTTTATAATACCGAAGTAAAATGTTTATTTTATTTAAAAAAAAGTAAACAAGACGCTCTCAGGACATATTCTCGATTTTTAGTATGTTCGAGATGAAAACTTCATCATAAAAAAATGTTATTCGATGTAGTATCTGCAACCAACTCATTTACATTATGTGCGTGACTTGTGAACCTAATCTTTTGTTTAATCCAATGGAGGGTTGTGTGTCTTTGGCTTTCTAGTAATAAGTTTGGAGGGTTCTTTTCTTAATTGATGGTGGTTCCTTCATGGATAAATTTTAGCGCCAACTCATTTACTTCATGTGTGTGACTTGTGAACCTTATTTTTTGTTTAATCCAATAGAGGGTTGGGTGTCTTTGGCTTTGTGGTAATAAGTTTGTAGTGTTCTTTTCTTAATTGATGGTGGTTCCTTCATGGATAAATTTTAACGTTTTCCTCTCATATGTGTGATGGTGTTTGGTGTTGCTTGAACCTTTTCTCCATTTGGACCAGTGTTTTGTGCCTGTTTGTATTGGGACTGGTATTTTTTTTTAAGGAAAATTGCTAATTGTTAAGAAAACATAAAAACAAGAAAGGTTTATATCCTTTAATTTTAAAATTTTTTGAATATTTTTTCATATATGTTTAAAATACTCTAAAATATTTATTTATCAAATTTAAGCATTTTTTAAAATGAGAAGAATTAAATATGAATTTTTTAATTTTTAAAAAATAATGATAAAAATAATGAGAGTTGGCAAATCATTATTAAACTTCATAAATGACCAAATATAGAGTTAAAATAGAAGAGATAAAATTGTGAATAAATAAATCTTAAAAACTAAAAGTGTATTTAATACTAATGAAAGAAGCAAAACGAAGAGACATATAAAGGAATAGATCTATTAGGGTGTGTTTGGCATAGAAGAGAAGTTGTGAAGAGAGAAATAATAAGAGAGAGAGTAAGAAGAGAGAAATGTATGAGAAATAAAATAGATTTGAGTTATTGTTTGTTTTAAGAGAAAGAGAGAAGAAATGGAGAAGAGAGAAATGTTGTATATTTTTAAAAGTACTATATTGCTCTTATGATCAATAATATTTTAAAATATATATTTATAATTTAATGGACAAAATAGTCATTTCATTCTATTAATTTATCTTTTCTTACTTTCTCTTCATATTTGAAGAGAAATGCAAAAGTTATGGGACCCACTCTTTTTTAATCTCTCTTTCCAATTTCTCTTCTTCCCAAACAAGAGAAGTTACCAATCTCTCTTCAACTTTTCTCTCACCTATTTCTCTCTTTCCTACTTCTACTCTACCAAACACACCATTAATGTCATCTTGGGCCTGAAAGACTAACTCCTGAAAGATAAGCATCAGTAGATGTGTCTCCTTCATTGGAGGACTTTGGTGGCTTAGGAACATTGCAAACACCCTCTAACATTTGCATATCTTTTATCATAGAAAGTCTCATAGACACGTCTTCCTGTATGCACTACAATGTAACACTTATAGCACAATGAACCCTATCATCATCCATTTTCAACTCTGAAGTCTCATAAGGATCAGTTCTTCCATCCACTAATTATCTCTAGCAACACCATCCCATTATTGTATACATCACTTTTGTATGATAGTTTGTTATCCACGCAGGTGTTCCTTTTGTGGTATTCTTGCTGAAGAATCACCATTTGATCCACCACCGTTGAGATTAGAGAAAGTATCAAAGTGATGACACCGCCACTTCCCAAAACTGCAATCCAACTTGAATTTATACCTGCATCAAAAGAGAAAATGAATTGCCATAACAAAGAGTTATTGTTATCATAGAATCTCTAAGTATTGTAACTGAGATTCGCAAAAGCAACAACATCGCCGTCCTTATTAATAGTTATACGATTATCTTTCTGCATAGTCCAATAAGTCTGTGGAGTTTTGAAACCAGCTGAAAGAATAACATTACCAGATTTGATCTCAAGAATATAGGTTAAGTTATTTTGACTAGGTTCACTGGTAAGTTTCATCCCCTCTTGGAAATCCTGTGAAGGGATCAAAGTATCAATTGGAAAATCAAAACTCTGCCAAATTATTGTACTGTTGTTTTTGTTTCCAACCAAAACCAAATTTCCAATATCCTACATGTTGAAATTAATATGTTGTAACCACCACTATCTTTAGTAAGCATTAAGAGAGAATTGTAATCATCACATTATAATTATTGTCTTTATTTAAATTTATAGTAGAGTTGTGTCATTAAAATTGACCGAATCAAAAAGTCCTCATCTTAATTACCAACCTATTGTATTCACTGTCAGTTTCCTTCAAACATATATAAAGGCTTTTTAATGCTAAGTTGTTAGTAAGTGGTTGTAGTGAATTCAATAAAACCAGAGTATTTCAATTTTTATCTACTAGTGGAAATATAGTGCAAAACGAGACTAAAAATAGTTTTCCACTCAAATTCCTGCAACAATATAATTTATCACATACCAACTCTAGAATACCACCAACAGAGTGGTATCAGAGTTACAGATCCTTAGAGTTGTAACAAAAACAACAAAAGTTATGGCTTCCACAAACAACTCTTCCACAACTTATAGCAATGTTAAAGTTCCTTTGTTTGAAGGAGAGAATTATGATTTTTGGGCTATTAAAATGGAGACTCTATTCACCTCTTTGGATATCTTGGAGTTCATCTAAAATGAGCATGAAGAACCAGCACCAACAGAGGCTGGAACATCAAAAGAAAAGGTTGAAGAATCAAGCCAACGGCTTGAAAAGTTGAAGAAGAAGAAGAAGATCACAGATACTGGAGTTCTCGGGATGATTCAAAGAAGGAGTCTCTTTATCCATTTTCCCAAGAATTATGAGAGCAAAAACATCAAAGGAAGGTGGAATATTCTACAACAAGAGTTTGAAGGAGACTCAAAGATGCTAACGGTGAAGCTTCAATCTCTTAAGAGAGATTATGAAAATGAAAGGATGAAGGAGAACGAGAGCCTAAACGAATACTTCAACATACTCTTCGAGTTGGTGAATCAGATGAAGTCGCATGGTGATACGATAGAAGATCGTAGAATTGTTGACAAAATTCTGATCAGTTTGACAGCAAGATTTGACCCAATGGAGGCTGTGATAGAAGAAACCAAGGATCTATCAACCATGATTGTTCTAGGGTTGATGGGGTCTTTGAGATCCTACGAGTAAATGATGTTACGACATTCTGAAAAATCAATTGAGAGTGTCTTATATTGTTATAATCTTTTTATTTAATATTGTTATAATCTTTTTTCATTTGTAATTTGAAACTTAATATTGTTATAATCTTCTTTTTTTAACTAACAAATGTTTATTTGATATTTTACAGGTTCATCTTTATCATTCTTTATCGTCTTTTTTCTAGGAGTTGGATGGATTCAAGGCTACATTAGAGAAGGTTTATATGCTTTATCTCAGTAATCAAAAGGTTAGTACTTGGTTTATGTGATTTCTACACTTTTGTGATTTAAAATTAGGGTTTGTTTAAAATTAAGGTTTGCGTATCTATTAAAAAGATCTAGAATTAGGATTTGTCTAAAATTAGGGTTTTAGAGTTTGTTTAATTAGGATCTGTGTTAAACTTAAAATGATTTAGTGTTTGAGTGGTTTGAATAGTGATGTTTGTGTTTTGTGTCACCCTTCATACAATGTTAATGTTTGTATATCTCTAAGAGTGATTTATGGTTAAGATCTTATAACATGTAATGTATGGATCTGATAAACTAAAATGGTTTTGTGTTAAAAAATATTTGTTTTGTTCTTACAGCTTCAAAGATAATAGAAGTTTTTTACAGATGCATAATGAAGGCCAATGAATTCTTTGAAACATCAAACGTAAAATTTTCTTTTTGTTTTTGAGATAATTAAAAGATTGGTGTATATTGTTGTGTTTGAATCATGATTACTAATCATTCTTGTAGACCCTTCCATTGACCACAACAATACTGTAGGGAAATATATGACCTTCATTGTTTTGGGGAAGTTTAAACAACAACTTATGACTTATGCGCTTCTAACTTTTATGAATATAAATTATGTTTTGAATTTCTATCCCTAATTTAACTTATGCTTTTCTACATGGAAAAACTTATGAACAGGAAGAATGAGAGATAGAGTTGGACTTGAGAGTTAGAAGATCATTTTAAATTTGTTAAGATTTCAGTACGTGTTTATGTGATTTTTTAATTTTTGAAAAACTTGATATTGACTGAATTTTATTGACTTTATTGGGTTATAACTTTTTATTTATTATTTGTTTTGGTGTATATCACTTTTATTGATAAAATGGATCAAATGATTTATTGATATTTATGTTATTATAATTTGGTGTATATCACTTTTATTGTTAAAATGGGACAAATGATTTATTGATATTTATGTTATTATAATTTGGTTGATTTATGTCTATATTTAGTTAAACCAATTTATTGATATTTATTTTAAATTTATAGTGTTACATAATTTTGTGAAATTAAGGGCTTGTTTGTTTTGGCTTTTTATAAAAATGATTCTTATAGTGTTACATAATTTTGTGAAAAATTTTTTTAAAAAGAAATTTTTTATAAAAGTTTCAAATGAAAATTTTGTTTGAAAGTTATTCTTAAAATGTGATTTTAGGTATTTCATCTATTTATGGGAAAAAATTGGATATGAAATTTTCAAAAAAATCACTTAATTTTAAAGCTATTTAAAATAGATTTTCATAAAAATCATTTTTAAAATACAAATTTTTGAAAAAATTACAATTTTGACTAAGTTTTGGTCTTCAATAATGTAAGTTTATGTTATAGGATGTCAAAATTAGTGTTTCATTTTTAAAAAAATATATAAAAAACTTGTAATATTTTGAAAAACGGTTTTGGACAATCTATTTTCAAAAATACAAAAAAAAAAAAAATTAAACCGAAACAAACAAACCCTTAATGTTATGTAAATTTTGGCTTTGGTTTTCATTTTTGTTTTTCAATATTAAGTTGTTGAAGAGTTTATAATATTGAGAATATAAAATGTTTTTTATAAGAAATCAATATTGGGTTTGAAATAATTAATTTTTTTTATCTAAATCATATTTTTTTTTATAAAAAAACTGTTGATTTTATCATTTTAAATTTATATTGTGATGTAATTGGGCTTGAATTTTGAATGGACCAATTATGTTAGTAAAAATTTTAAAAAAAAGGTTTTGAAAAAACAATAAAAAAGTCTTGTATTTATTAATTGGGCTGGATATTGTACTGGCCCTGCCAATTGCAAATGCAATCCGAAATAAACCGGTCCACTTACTCAAATCCGAATCCGTTTTAACCTGAACCAAAAAAAACCGTTAGTTTGGTCAGAATTGGACCAATAGATGTCACTTGAAGGTTGGGCCGGATTAAGGTTTTGGGCCCGAACCGATGTCTACCCCTACTTATATAGCCTTTGTTCAATCAGCCATTAGACTATGTGTACAAGTACAATATGTGATTGAGTGAGAGAATATCATGCAAATGTAACTAACATCTTTACCCCCTTAATTTGGTAATTATCTCATCAGTTTCATTGTAAGATTTTAAATTATTCTAATAGTTGAACTATTATATGTGTTATGGTTATTGAACCATGAATTATAATGGCAAGAAACAAGAGAAACATGTTGGAAGAATCCTAAAATGGCCTCTTGAAGAAACCAGTGTAATTCTCATAAAGAAATTTAATATGACAATCAACTATCCAAAGCTCGTCCTTTGAGATAATCCTAATTATAATATGACAATCAGATCGAGAATATGTTATGCATAAAAGTACATATTCACGTTCTACCACTACTTACTCAGCATTTTACAAACAAATGAATATGAGAAGTGCATTTAAACATTGACTTCCAAGAATTGATTAGTTTGAAGGACTATCTCAAGAAAACTAACTGTCTCAATGTTTTCTGCTTCAGTTTTCCATCCAACTGAGTTTGTAAGCCTCTTCTCGATCTCAAATACACCTCCATATCCACTTGATAACATGCCATCATACCACTTTGGGTTCAGCAGTTTGATTCTTGCATCAAGTCGAACTATCTCGGAAAGGGTATGCACCTGAAAGGAATATCTCCATAAGGTCAAATGAATACCATAGCATAAAATCTACTTGACTTGAGTAAAGCGGCAGACTGCATGCTTATGATGTTGCTCAGACCCTGCATGATTATGATGATGATACATGAACCCAGAGGTTCATAACTTGATAAGGCATCTAAACATTTCTCACACAGGAATCAAGTATTTTTTGGGATAAGTTTTGAAACTTCCCAGCTAGTTAAACTTGAGAGAGTCAAGATTTAAAGATGAATCACTCTCAGTAATCTTGAAGTGGTGCAGTGGGCTATTACTTAGGGACATTCAGAATTGCAGGTATGTTAAAACTAATGGAATTTATTTACAAAGCATAAACATTCTTAGTAAATAAAACATGACATTTTATAACTGAAATCTGTCATGAAATAAAATAGTACTCGCGTGGAAAAGACAACTCTGCAATTATATGATTCATATCATAAGGCCAATATTAATCCATGTCATAAAATCTTAGAGACCCTAGTTTGTTTGAGTGCAATATACACTGTCTGATCAAAAGGGCTCATCATGTATACTGTATAAATGATTAAATTTAAAACAGAAAACCTGCCATTGAGTTTTGAAAGACAGGTACACTTTGAATCAAAATAATATAATGAAGTAATAACTTATTTCCTACGTTAATTAAACCAACAAAGATAGTAAACACTTACACAAACTGATTGGCTTCACTTAGACTCCTAATTAACCTTCTAATTTGGTTGAATATAGAAGCTACTTATACACTTAGACAGACTGATTTACAATGCTACCGCTGCAACATAATGCATCAATATATAGCATAAAACAGCACCGTTGCCTTGGTTTTTTGTGGTAAACGCACCCCATCTTCCATACTGTCTTTGCTGCCACCAAAAATCATGTCAGGCAGGTTTACAATTATTGTGAATTCCGCCGTGCTTTCCACTTTCTTGGGTGCCTCAGCTCAATAGAATCAATCAGAGTCCATTATGTAACTGCGTGAATACTTCTATGTTTTTTCCATCATTGTTTAAATGCCAAAATGTGCCTATCCTCTCATCCAACAGTGGAAAATCTTCATAATTTGCTCTAATATCAAATGCTTCTCTATCAAAATAAAAATTATACAAGATCACATAACTATCAAATGCCATATTAAAATGAATGACAATGTTACCTTCAATAACAATACTTTCAGAAAGAGTTTCACTTCAAATTTGTTAAATTTAGTTATCCTGATTTATATTTTTTGCAGCCCTAATTCCAACATTTATATTTGTGAAGCATCTTCTCCATATCAGGGAAATGCTCTTGCCATTTTTGTCTTTGAAATTAGGGTTGCAAAAAATGTAAATCAGGAGAACTAATTTTAAAAAATTTGAAGAGGAATTCTTTTTGAAAGTATTGTTATTGAAGGTAACATTGTCATTCATCAAAGAAGGTTTTCAAGTAAATTCTTCGGTAGGATCTTGATAAGGTACAAACAATTCAAGAGTGTAATCTTTTCATGATCGTAAATAAAAGCAAAGTATATAACATCTAAAAAGTACAAAAAACTGAAAGAAACAACAAGGGAAAAAAACAGATCATATAATAAACTCAAACCGACAGAATTATCATTATAATTTATATGAGGAAAGCAATATAAAGTGATTATGAGAAATTGGATTGAATCTCCAATTATGCAATGAATCAAATAATTGAAGATTTCCTTGTTGCTATAATGATAATCAAGTGATGAATTGTTGAAAGAGATTTGTGTGATTTAGAGAGAGCCGACTCGTGAGTCAGAGCTTGTGGTTTACAATTTAGTAGAATTAAAAATTAATAATAATAATAATAATAATAAAACTCTAATTTCTGCTTTTATTTTATTTTTTTATTCAATTTTTACGTATAGTAAATTACTATACGTAAAAATTGATAATAAATAAAATAAAAGTAGAAATTGGAGTTTTTCTTCCTATTATTAATTATTATTTTTTAGTTCTATCAAATAATAGACGATAAGCTCATTTTTTAATTCTATCAAATAATAGACCATAAGCTCTGACTCAAGAGAAACACTCGCCTCTCTCTAAATCGCACAAAATTCTTTCAACCAAACAAGTTCATCACTTGATTATCATTATAATCACAGGGAAAGGGAAATCCTCAATCATTTGATTAATTGAACAATTGGAGATTTAAACCAATTTCTCATAATCACTTTCTATTGATTTCCTCATATCCACATCACGCTATATAGCAAAATATTTAAGAAAAATAAGATAATGGTTAATAAAAGCTTGTGGGTATTGGTGTTACTTCAACATTGAAGGAACCCATCTGAAATCTAGTAAAACCTTATTCTATTTCTCATGAGGCAGGACCCAATTTAAAGAAACTTTACATCTTGATTAACTGCTCTTACTGTTGAGACATCCTATTTGATACTAATATATTTGTCGATAGATGAATTCAAATGCCGGCTTTTATTGAATTGATTTTTCTTCCCACAACTGGTTTAACATGCCTACAAATTAGAACATAAAAGTACTTAAACTCTTTTTTTAGTAATGAATGTTAAACTCTTTTTTAGTTGATCATGGTAGCTAAAATAGGTAAATAATTAATATCTATCAGTGTTACCTATTAAAAATACTTGGGCATGGGGACAACTTCTCTACCCATCCCAAAAAGATGGGTAGTGTATCTTCCACCAATCCGATGACACCATTTAATTTTTATGTATTTAATTATTTATTATATAGAATAATTGTTTGATGTTTTCAATGCATTTTAAACTAAAGTTTGAGTTGGGTAAATAAGAATTCACCAATTAATAATCAAGTTGTAATTTAGACATACTTGGGCATTCATAAAGATACCAATTGATTGGTACATGGATTTCATGTAGCATGAGATAAGAGCGGTGTGCGAATCATTAGCAACAAAAATGACATGTTCATCTGCATAAAGAAAGAATTAAAACATCATGCTTAAATAATCTTCATTTATGATTATAGTCCATACCATATGGTCCTGAGAAATTTTTATTGCTCTTAAGATTCAGAACTCTCGCTGCTTCCAAAGCTGCCTGTTAGGATTAATACCTAGAAAAAAATAATGAGGAAAAACAGGACTAAAGAGTTTAGAGATTAGGCAGTGCATTGTTACAAGTGTGATCTGACATGATTTCAAATTACAAGAAGGTAAAACATGTTTACCAAAAATGAAAGGCAACCGTTCATTTACCCCCAATATACATTAATGCAATAATCTCATGAATCATGACAAAGGACAAGAACGGAAAGAATACATATGAATCCAAGTTTCAAAACAACAAGATTCAACATCTGAACATGAAATTAATGCTGAAATAAACACCAAGAATTCAATTCAACTTTCTCATGCTCAACTACAATTAGATTCGTAATATAAAATTAATCATATAAGCTAATAAGAACACATTCATAAATTGTTCAGACAACTAAGAGTTGAATACAAAAACGTACGGTTACATTGGCCCTGCTCTAACACTCTATCCATGCCACCTTGACCGCCACTTTTAAGA